>NW_023493759.1:0-199767 GCF_013265735.2 Oncorhynchus mykiss
GAAAGCTGGAACACTTGACATTTCTTTCTAAGTGGTTGCAAAAGTGGATTTATTTTGCTGATTTGTGTCAAAAAATTGCTTGATTTCACTTACAAAGAATGTCACTTGGAAGTGATGATGTCACATGGGGCACTTGAGTTTCTTGAGAGATCCATTGAAAGCGGAGGGAGGACATAAAGAGGACATAAAGTGAAAAACGGAAACAGTGTAACAGATTTCAAAAATTCTATACAAACAACTTGATCGAGACCGTTGCGAATTTGTTGATATTGGAACGGCATTTCTAGCTTAAAAGGTGTAGGAGGAGTGTCTCCTCATGATTTTGGCCCTGCAGCGTCGGCGAGTATCCTAGCCAACGGTTCCATTTTGGAATATCCGTATTGACACAGAGAGCTTTTAGTGAAGAGCAGGTGAGGGTTTCTTAAATCGCTCTCCCTCGAGAACGGTAGACCCAATTTTAAAAGCGTTTCCGCCCTTGAGAAGCAGAGAGTAGAGGAAGATTTATGCCAAACTATGTTTGTGTAACTGTTTGGTTAGTGGTCGAAATTATAGTTGTTTGGGAAAGTAATAAATTGCCTTGCTGCTGGCATGATTTACAGACACTTGAAAGTGAGGCGATGGGTTACGAAAACGGCTATAGTTACAGATTGGTAGCCCCGATTTGAAATTCGCCTTTTTCTATGAAGAGCAGAGAAGCAGGGGAAGATTTTAGTTTGCGGTACTTTTTTCCTCAAAAAGGCTCCGAAAGTGGTCAAAACGACCGTTGATTGGGAAGGTTAAAAACACGTGGTAATGCAGTTACAAAAACAGCTGTACCGTAAGTTCCGTATGGAATATTTTGATTCTGAACACAGCTATGAATAGCAGAGAAGTAGACAAATATCCCATTCACTCTAACTTCTTGTCTAACTTGTTGCAGTATTGGTCAAAATAGACACTGCTTGCCAAAATGTTACAGAAACTGATGTTGGTGCTGTTACTTAAACTCCTGTAACTTTTGATGCGAATATCATTTTTTCTCCAAACTCCAGATTTGAGTAGCAGAGAAGTAGACGAAGCTGGAACTTGACATTTCTTGTCTAAGTGGTTGCAAAGTGGATTTATTTGCTGATTTGTGTCAAAAAATTGCTTGATTTCACTTACAAAGAATGTCACTTGGAAGTGATGATGTCACAATGGGGCACTTGAGTTTCTTGAGAGATCCAATTGAAAGCGGAGGGAGGACATAAAGAGGACAAGAAAGTGAAAAACGGAAACAGTGTAACAGATTTCAAAAATTCTATACAAACAACTTGATCGAGGACCGTTGCGAAGTTGTTGATATTGGAACGGCATTTCTAGCTTAAAAGGTGTAGGAGGAGTGTCTCCTCATGATTTTGGCCCTGCAGCGTCGGCGAGTATCCTAGCCAACGGTTCCATTTTGGAATATCCGTATTGACACAGAGAGCTTTTAGTGAAGAGCAGGTGAGGGGTTTCTTAAATCGCTCTCCCTCGAGAACGGTAGACCCAATTTTAAAGCGGTTTCCGCCCTTGAGAAGCAGAGAAGTGAGGAAGATTTTATGCCAAACTATGTTTGTGTAACTGTTTGGTTAGTGGTCGAAATTATAGTTGTTTGGGAAAAGTAATAAATTGCCTTGCTGCTGGCATGATTTACAGACACTTGAAAGTGAGGCGATGGGTTACGAAAACGGCTATAGTTACAGATTGGTAGCCCCGATTTGAAATTCGCCTTTTTCTATGAAGAGCAGAGAAGCAGGGGAAGATTTTAGTTTGCGGTACTTTTTTCCTCAAAAAGGCTCCGAAAGTGGTCAAAACGACCGTTGATTGGGAAGGTTAAAAAACACGTGGTAATGCAGTTACAAAAACAGCTGTACCGTAAGTTCCGTATGGAATATTTTGATTCTGAACACAGCTATGAATAGCAGGAGAAGTAGACAAATATCCCATTCACTCTAACTTCTTGTCTAACTTGTTGCAGTATTGGTCAAAATAGACACTGCTTGCCAAAATGTTACAGAAACTGATGTTGGTGCTGTTACTTAAACTCCTGTAACTTTTGATGCGAATATCATTTTTTCTCCAAACTCCAGATTTGAGTAGCAGAGAAGTAGATGAAGCTGGAACACTTGACATTTCTTGTCTAAGTGGTTGCAAAGTGGATTTATTTGCTGATTTGTGTCAAAAAATTGCTTGATTTCACTTACAAAGAATGTCACTTGGAAGTGATGATGTCACAATGGGGCACTTGAGTTTCTTGAGAGATCCATGAAAGCGGAGGGAGGACATAAAGAGGACAAGAAAGTGAAAAAACGGAAACAGTGTACAGATTTCAAAAATTCTATACAAACAACTTGATCGAGACCGTTGCGAATTTGTTGATATTGGAACGGCATTTCTAGCTTAAAAGGTGTAGGAGGAGTGTCTCCTCATGATTTTGGCCCTGCAGCGTCGGCGAGTATCCTAGCCAACGGTTCCATTTTGGAATATCAGTATTGACACAGAGAGCTTTTAGTGAAGAGCAGGTGAGGGGTTTCTTAAATCGCTCTCCCTCGAGAACGGTAGACCCAATTTTAAAAGCGTTTCCGCCCTTGAGAAGCAGAGAAGTAGAGGAAGATTTTATGCCAAACTATGTTTGTGTAACTGTTTGGTTAGTGGTCGAAATTATAGTTGTTTGGGAAAGTAATAAATTGCCTTGCTGCTGGCATGATTTACAGACACTTGAAAGTGAGGCGATGGTTACGAAAACGGCTATAGTTACAGATTGGTAGCCCCGATTTGAAATTCGCCTTTTTCT
Organism: Oncorhynchus mykiss; assembly: GCF_013265735.2. NCBI lineage: Eukaryota > Metazoa > Chordata > Actinopteri > Salmoniformes > Salmonidae > Oncorhynchus > Oncorhynchus mykiss. The sequence goes on from NW_023493759.1 coordinate 2,795, forward strand.
ATGAAGAGCAGAGAAGCAGGGGAAGATTTAGTTTGCGGTACTTTTTTCCTCAAAAAGGCTCCGAAAGTGGTCAAAACGACCGTTGATTGGGAAGGTTAAAAAACACGTGGTAATGCAGTTACAAAAACAGCTGTACCGTAAGTTCCGTATGGAATATTTTGATTCTGAACACAGCTATGAATAGCAGAGAAGTAGACAAATATCCCATTCACTCTAACTTTCTTGTCTAACTTGTTGCAGTATTGGTCAAAATAGACACTGCTTGCCAAAATGTTACAGAAACTGATGTTGGTGCTGTTACTTAAACTCCTGTAACTTTTGATGCGAATATCATTTTTCTCCAAACTCCAGATTTGAGTAGCAGAGAAGTAGATGAAGCTGGAACACTGACATTTCTTGTCTAAGTGGTTGCAAAGTGGATTTATTTGCTGATTTGTGTCAAAAAATTGCTTGATTTCACTTACAAAGAATGTCACTTGGAAGTGATGATGTCACAATGGGGCACTTGAGTTTCTTGAGAGATCCAATGAAAGCGGAGGGAGGACATAAAGAGGACAAGAAAGTGAAAAACGGAAACAGTGTAACAGATTTCAAAAATTCTATACAAACAACTTGATCGAGACCGTTGCGAATTTGTTGATATTGGAACGGCATTTCTAGCTTAAAGGTGTAGGAGGAGTGTCTCCTCATGATTTTGGCCCTGCAGCGTCGGCGAGTATCCTAGCCAACGGTTCCATTTTGGAATATCCGTATTGACACAGAGAGCTTTTAGTGAAGAGCAGGTGAGGGGTTTCTTAAATCGCTCTCCCTCGAGAACGGTAGACCCAATTTTAAAAGCGTTTCCGCCCTTGAGAAGCAGAGAAGTAGAGGAAGATTTTATGCCAAACTATGTTTGTGTAACTGTTTGGTTAGTGGTCGAAATTATAGTTGTTTGGGAAAGTAATAAATTGCCTTGCTGCTGGCATGATTTACAGACACTTGAAAGTGAGGCGATGGGTTACGAAAACGGCTATAGTTACAGATTGGTAGCCCCGATTTGAAATTCGCCTTTTTCTATGAAGAGCAGAGAAGCAGGGGAAGATTTTAGTTTGCGGTACTTTTTTCCTCAAAAAGGCTCCGAAAGTGGTCAAAACGACCGTTGATTGGGAAGGTTAAAAAACACGTGGTAATGCAGTTACAAAAACAGCTGTACCGTAAGTTCCGTATGGAATATTTTGATTCTGAAACACAGCTATGAATAGCAGAGAAGTAGACAAATATCCCATTCACTCTAACTTCTTGTCTAACTTGTTGCAGTATTGGTCAAAATAGACACTGCTTGCCAAAATGTTACAGAAACTGATGTTGGTGCTGTTACTTAAACTCCTGTAACTTTTGATGCGAATATCATTTTTTCTCCAAACTCCAGATTTGAGTAGCAGAGAAGTAGATGAAGCTGGAACACTTGACATTTCTTGTCTAAGTGGTTGCAAAGTGGATTTATTTGCTGATTTGTGTCAAAAAATTGCTTGATTTCACTTACAAAGAATGTCACTTGGAAGTGATGATGTCACAATGGGGCACTTGAGTTTCTTGAGAGATCCAATGAAAGCGGAGGGAGGACATAAAGAGGACAAGAAAGTGAAAAACGGAAACAGTGTAACAGATTTCAAAAATTCTATACAAACAACTTGATCGAGACCGTTGCGAATTTGTTGATATTGGAACGGCATTTCTAGCTTAAAAGGTGTAGGAGGAGTGTCTCCTCATGATTTTGGCCCTGCAGCGTCGGCGAGTATCCTAGCCAACGGTTCCATTTTGGAATATCCGTATTGACACAGAGAGCTTTTAGTGAAGAGCAGGTGAGGGGTTTCTTAAATCGCTCTCCCTCGAGAACGGTAGACCCAATTTTAAAAGCGTTTCCGCCCTTGAGAAGCAGAGAAGTAGAGGAAGATTTTATGCCAAACTATGTTTGTGTAACTGTTTGGTTAGTGGTCGAAATTATAGTTGTTTGGGAAAGTAATAAATTGCCTTGCTGCTGGCATGATTTACAGACACTTGAAAGTGAGGCGATGGGTTACGAAAACGGCTATAGTTACAGATTGGTAGCCCCGATTTGAAATTCGCCTTTTTCTATGAAGAGCAGAGAAGCAGGGGAAGATTTTAGTTTGCGGTACTTTTTTCCTCAAAAAGGCTCCGAAAGTGGTCAAAAACGACCGTTGATTGGGAAGGTTAAAAAACACGTGGTAATGCAGTTACAAAAACAGCTGTACCGTAAGTTCCGTATGGAATATTTTGATTCTGAACACAGCTATGAATAGCAGAGAAGTAGACAAATATCCCATTCACTCTAACTTCTTGTCTAACTTGTTGCAGTATTGGTCAAAATAGACACTGCTTGCCAAAATGTTACAGAAACTGATGTTGGTGCTGTTACTTAAACTCCTGTAACTTTTGATGCGAATATCATTTTTTCTCCAAACTCCAGATTTGAGTAGCAGAGAAGTAGATGAAGCTGGAACACTTGACATTTCTTGTCTAAGTGGTTGCAAAGTGGATTTATTTGCTGATTTGTGTCAAAAAATTGCTTGATTTCACTTACAAAGAATGTCACTTGGAAGTGATGATGTCACAATGGGGCACTTGAGTTTCTTGAGAGATCCAATGAAAGCGGAGGGAGGACATAAAGAGGACAAGAAAGTGAAAAACGGAAACAGTGTAACAGATTTCAAAAATTCTATACAAACAACTTGATCGAGACCGTTGCGAGTTTGTTGATATTGGAACGGCATTTCTAGCTTAAAAGGTGTAGGAGGAGTGTCTCCTCATGATTTTGGCCCTGCAGCGTCGGCGAGTATCCTAGCCAACGGTTCCATTTTGGAATATCCGTATTGACACAGAGAGCTTTTAGTGAAGAGCAGGTGAGGGGTTTCTTAAATCGCTCTCCCTCGAGAACGGTAGACCCATTTTAAAAGCGTTTCCGCCCTTGAGAAGCAGAGAAGTAGAGGAAGATTTTATGCCAAACTATGTTTGTGTAACTGTTTGGTTAGTGGTCGAAATTATAGTTGTTTGGGAAAGTAATAAATTGCCTTGCTGCTGGCATGATTTACAGACACTTGAAAGTGAGGCGATGGGTTACGAAAACGGCTATAGTTACAGATTGGTAGCCCCGATTTGAAATTCGCCTTTTTCTATGAAGAGCAGAGAAGCAGGGGAAGATTTTAGTTTGCGGTACTTTTTTCCTCAAAAAGGCTCCGAAAGTGGTCAAAACGACCGTTGATTGGAAGGTTAAAAAACACGTGGTAATGCAGTTACAAAAACAGCTGTACCGTAAGTTCCGTATGGAATATTTTGATTCTGAACACAGCTATGAATAGCAGAGAAGTAGACAAATATCCCATTCACTCTAACTTCTTGTCTAACTTGTTGCAGTATTGGTCAAAATAGACACTGCTTGCCAAAATGTTACAGAAACTGATGTTGGTGCTGTTACTTAAACTCCTGTAACTTTTGATGCGAATATCATTTTTTCTCCAAACCCAGATTTGAGTAGCAGAGAAGTAGATGAAGCTGGAACACTTGACATTTCTTGTCTAAGTGGTTGCAAAGTGGATTTATTTGCTGATTTGTGTCAAAAAATTGCTTGATTTCACTTACAAAGAATGTCACTTGGAAGTGATGATGTCACAATGGGGCACTTGAGTTTCTTGAGAGATCCAATGAAAGCGGAGGGAGGACATAAAGAGGACAAGAAAGTGAAAAACGGAAACAGTGTAACAGATTTCAAAAATTCTATACAAACAAACTTGATCGAGACCGTTGCGAATTTGTTGATATTGGAACGGCATTTCTAGCTTAAAAGGTGTAGGAGGAGTGTCTCCTCATGATTTTGGCCCTGCAGCGTCGGCGAGTATCCTAGCCAACGGTTCCATTTTGGAATATCCGTATTGACACAGAGAGCTTTTAGTGAAGAGCAGGTGAGGGGTTTCTTAAATCGCTCTCCCTCGAGAACGGTAGACCCAATTTTAAAAGCGTTTCCGCCCTTGAGAAGCAGAGAAGTAGAGGGAAGATTTTATGCCAAACTATGTTTGTGTAACTGTTTGGTTAGTGTCGAAATTATAGTTGTTTGGGAAAGTAATAAATTGCCTTGCTGCTGGCATGATTTACAGACACTTGAAAGTGAGGCGATGGGTTACGAAAACGGCTATAGTTACAGATTGGTAGCCCCCGATTTGAAATTCGCCTTTTTCTATGAAGAGCAGAGAAGCAGGGGAAGATTTTAGTTTGCGGTACTTTTTTCCTCAAAAAGGCTCCGAAAGTGGTCAAAACGACCGTTGATTGGGAAGGTTAAAAAACACGTGGTAATGCAGTTACAAAAAACAGCTGTACCGTAAGTTCCGTATGGAATATTTTTGATTCTGAACACAGCTATGAATAGCAGAGAAGTAGACAAATATCCCATTCACTCTAACTTCTTGTCTAACTTGTTGCAGTATTGGTCAAAATAGACACTGCTTGCCAAATGTTACAGAAACTGATGTTGGTGCTGTTACTTAAACTCCTGTAACTTTTGATGCGAATATCATTTTTTCTCCAAACTCCAGATTTGAGTAGCAGAGAAGTAGATGAAGCTGGAACACTTGACATTTCTTGTCTAAGTGGTTGCAAAGTGGATTTATTTGCTGATTTGTGTCAAAAAATTGCTTGATTTCACTTACAAAGAATGTCACTTGGAAGTGATGATGTCACAATGGGGCACTTGAGTTTCTTGAGAGATCCAATGAAAGCGGAGGGAGGACATAAAGAGGACAAGAAAGTGAAAAAACGGAAACAGTGTAACAGATTTCAAAAATTCTATACAAACAACTTGATCGAGACCGTTGCGAATTTGTTGATATTGGAACGGCATTTCTAGCTTAAAAGGTGTAGGAGGAGTGTCTCCTCATGATTTTGGCCCTGCAGCGTCGGCGAGTATCCTAGCCAACGTTCCATTTTGGAATATCCGTATTGACACAGAGAGCTTTTAGTGAAGAGCAGGTGAGGGGTTTCTTAAATCGCTCTCCCTCGAGAACGGTAGACCCAATTTTAAAAAGCGTTTCCGCCCTTGAGAAGCAGAGAAGTAGAGGAAGATTTTATGCCAAACTATGTTTGTGTAACTGTTTGGTTAGTGGTCGAAATTATAGTTGTTTGGGAAAGTAATAAATTGCCTTGCTGCTGGCATGATTTACAGACACTTGAAAGTGAGGCGATGGGTTACGAAAACGGCTATAGTTACAGATTGGTAGCCCCGATTTGAAATTCGCCTTTTTCTATGAAGAGCAGAGAAGCAGGGGAAGATTTTAGTTTGCGGTACTTTTTTCCTCAAAAAGGCTCCGAAAGTGGTCAAAACGACCGTTGATTGGGAAGGTTAAAAAACACGTGGTAATGCAGTTACAAAAACAGCTGTACCGTAAGTTCCGTATGGAATATTTTGATTCTGAACACAGCTATGAATAGCAGAGAAGTAGACAAATATCCCATTCACTCTAACTTCTTGTCTAACTTGTTGCAGTATTGGTCAAAATAGACACTGCTTGCCAAAATGTTACAGAAACTGATGTTGGTGCTGTTACTTAAACTCCTGTAACTTTTGATGCGAATATCATTTTTTCTCCAAACTCCAGATTTGAGTAGCAGAGAAGTAGATGAAGCTGGAACACTTGACATTTCTTGTCTAAGTGGTTGCAAAGTGGATTTATTTGCTGATTTGTGTCAAAAAATTGCTTGATTTCACTTACAAAGAATGTCACTTGGAAGTGATGATGTCACAATGGGCACTTGAGTTTCTTGAGAGATCCATTGAAAGCGGAGGGAGGACATAAAGAGGACAAGAAAGTGAAAAAACGGAAACAGTGTAACAGATTTCAAAAATTCTATACAAACAACTTGATCGAGACCGTTGCGAATTTGTTGATATTGGAACGGCATTTCTAGCTTAAAAGGTGTAGGAGGAGTGTCTCCTCATGATTTTGGCCCTGCAGCGTCGGCGAGTATCCTAGCCAACGGTTCCATTTTGGAATATCAGTATTGACACAGAGAGCTTTTAGTGAAGAGCAGGTGAGGGGTTTCTTAAATCGCTCTCCCTCGAGAACGGTAGACCCAATTTTAAAAGCGTTTCCGCCCTTGAGAAGCAGAGAAGTAGAGGAAGATTTATGCCAAACTATGTTTGTGTAACTGTTTGGTTAGTGGTCGAAATTATAGTTGTTTGGGAAAGTAATAAATTGCCTTGCTGCTGGCATGATTTACAGACACTTGAAAGTGAGGCGATGGGTTACGAAAACGGCTATAGTTACAGATTGGTAGCCCCGATTTGAAATTCGCCTTTTTCTATGAAGAGCAGAGAAGCAGGGGAAGATTTTAGTTTGCGGTACTTTTTTCCTCAAAAAGGCTCCGAAAAGTGGTCAAAACGACCGTTGATTGGGAAGGTTAAAAAACACGTGGTAATGCAGTTACAAAAACAGCTGTACCGTAAGTTCCGTATGGAATATTTTGATTCTGAACACAGCTATGAATAGCAGAGAAGTAGACAATATCCCATTCACTCTAACTTCTTGTCTAACTTGTTGCAGTATTGGTCAAAATAGACACTGCTTGCCAAAATGTTACAGAAACTGATGTTGGTGCTGTTACTTAAACTCCTGTAACTTTTGATGCGAATATCATTTTTTCTCCAAACTCCAGATTTGAGTAGCAGAGAAGTAGATGAAGCTGGAACACTTGACATTTCTTGTCTAAGTGGTTGCAAAGTGGATTTATTTGCTGATTTGTGTCAAAAAATTGCTTGATTTCACTTACAAAGAATGTCACTTGGAAGTGATGATGTCACAATGGGGCACTTGAGTTTCTTGAGAGATCCAATGAAAGCGGAGGGAGGACATAAAGAGGACAAGAAAGTGAAAAACGGAAACAGTGTAACAGATTTCAAAAATTCTATACAAACAACTTGATCGAGACCGTTGCGAAGTTTGTTGATATTGGAACGGCATTTCTAGCTTAAAAGGTGTAGGAGGAGTGTCTCCTCATGATTTTGGCCCTGCAGCGTCGGCGAGTATCCTAGCCAACGGTTCCATTTTGGAATATCCGTATTGACACAGAGAGCTTTTAGTGAAGAGCAGGTGAGGGGTTTCTTAAATCGCTCTCCCTCGAGAACGGTAGACCCAATTTTTAAAAGCGTTTCCGCCCTTGAGAAGCAGAGAAGTAGAGGAAGATTTTATGCCAAACTATGTTTGTGTAACTGTTTTGGTTAGTGGTCGAAATTATAGTTGTTGGGGAAAGTAATAAATTGGCCTTGCTGCTGGCATGATTTACAGACACTTGAAAGTGAGGCGATGGGTTACGAAAACGGCTATAGTTACAGATTGGTAGCCCCGATTTGAAATTCGCCTTTTTCTATGAAGAGCAGAGAAGCAGGGGAAGATTTTAGTTTGCGGTACTTTTTTCCTCAAAAAGGCTCCGAAAGTGGTCAAAACGACCGTTGATTGGGAAGGTTAAAAACACGTGGTAATGCAGTTACAAAAACAGCTTGTACCGTAAGTTCCGTATGGAATATTTTGATTCTGAACACAGCTATGAATAGCAGAGAAGTAGACAAATATCCCATTCACTCTAACTTCTTGTCTAACTTGTTGCAGTATTGGTCAAAATAGACACTGCTTGCCAAAATGTTACAGAAACTGATGTTGGTGCTGTACTTAAACTCCTGTAACTTTTGATGCGAATATCATTTTTTCTCCAAACTCCAGATTTGAGTAGCAGAGAAGTAGATGAAGCTGGAACACTTGACATTTCTTGTCTAAGTGGTTGCAAAGTGGATTTATTTGCTGATTTGTGTCAAAAAATTGCTTGATTTCACTTACAAAGAATGTCACTTGGAAGTGATGATGTCACAATGGGGCACTTGAGTTTCTTGAGAGATCCAATGAAAGCGGAGGGAGGACATAAAGAGGACAAGAAAGTGAAAAACGGAAACAGTGTAACAGATTTCAAAAATTCTATACAAACAACTTGATCGAGACCGTTGCGAAGTTTGTTGATATTGGAACGGCATTTCTAGCTTAAAAGGTGTAGGAGGAGTGTCTCCTCATGATTTTGGCCCTGCAGCGTCGGCGAGTATCCTAGCCAACGGTTCCATTTTGGAATATCCGTATTGACACAGAGAGCTTTTAGTGAAGAGCAGGTGAGGGGTTTCTTAAATCGCTCTCCCTCGAGAACGGTAGACCCAATTTTAAAAGCGTTTCCGCCCTTGAGAAGCAGAGAAGTAGAGGAAGATTTTATGCCAAACTATGTTTGTGTAACTGTTGGTTAGTGGTCGAAATTATAGTTGTTTGGGAAAGTAATAAATTGCCTTGCTGCTGGCATGATTTACAGACACTTGAAAGTGAGGCGATGGGTTACGAAAACGGCTATAGTTACAGATTGGTAGCCCCGATTTGAAATTCGCCTTTTTCTATGAAGAGCAGAGAAGCAGGGGAAGATTTTAGTTTGCGGTACTTTTTTCCTCAAAAAGGCTCCGAAAGTGGTCAAAACGACCGTTGATTGGGAAGGTTAAAAAACACGTGGTAATGCAGTTACAAAAACAGCTGTACCGTAAGTTCCGTATGGAATATTTTGATTCTGAACACAGCTATGAATAGCAGAGAAGTAGACAAATATCCCATTCACTCTAACTTCTTGTCTAACTTGTTGCAGTATTGGTCAAAATAGACACTGCTTGCCAAAATGTTACAGAAACTGATGTTGGTGCTGTTACTTAAACTCCTGTAACTTTTGATGCGAATATCATTTTTTCTCCAAACTCCAGATTTGAGTAGCAGAGAAGTAGATGAAGCTGGAACACTTGACATTTCTTGTCTAAGTGGTTGCAAAGTGGATTTATTTGCTGATTTGTGTCAAAAAATTGCTTGATTTCACTTACAAAGAATGTCACTTGGAAGTGATGATGTCACAATGGGGCACTTGAGTTTCTTGAGAGATCCAATGAAAGCGGAGGAGGACATAAAGAGGACAAGAAAGTGAAAAACGGAAACAGTGTAAACAGATTTCAAAAATTCTATACAAACAACTTGATCGAGACCGTTGCGAGTTTGTTGATATTGGAACGGCATTTCTAGCTTAAAAGGTGTAGGAGGAGTGTCTCCTCATGATTTTGGCCCTGCAGCGTCGGCGAGTATCCTAGCCCAACGGTTCCATTTTGGAATATCAGTATTGACACAGAGAGCTTTTAGTGAAGAGCAGGTGAGGGGTTTCTTAAATCGCTCTCCCTCGAGAACGGTAGACCCAATTTTAAAAGCGTTTCCGCCCTTGAGAAGCAGAGAAGTAGAGGAAGATTTTATGCCAAACTATGTTTGTGTAACTGTTTGGTTAGTGGTCGAAATTATAGTTGTTTGGGAAAGTAATAAATTGCCTTGCTGCTGGCATGATTTACAGACACTTGAAAGTGAGGCGATGGGTTACGAAAACGGCTATAGTTACAGATTGGTAGCCCCGATTTGAAATTCGCCTTTTTCTATGAAGAGCAGAGAAGCAGGGGAAGATTTTAGTTTGCGGTACTTTTTTCCTCAAAAGGCTCCGAAAGTGGTCAAAACGACCGTTGATTGGGAAGGTTAAAAAACACGTGGTAATGCAGTTACAAAAACAGCTGTACCGTAAGTTCCGTATGGAATATTTTGATTCTGAACACAGCTATGAATAGCAGAGAAGTAGACAAATATCCCATTCACTCTAACTTCTTGTCTAACTTGTTGCAGTATTGGTCAAAATAGACACTGCTTGCCAAAATGTTACAGAAACTGATGTTGGTGCTGTTACTTAAACTCCTGTAACTTTTGATGCGAATATCATTTTTTCTCCAAACTCCAGATTTGAGTAGCAGAGAAGTAGATGAAGCTGGAACACTTGACATTTCTTGTCTAAGTGGTTGCAAAGTGGATTTATTTGCTGATTTGTGTCAAAAATTGCTTGATTTCACTTACAAAGAATGTCACTTGGAAGTGATGATGTCACAATGGGGCACTTGAGTTTCTTGAGAGATCCAATGAAAGCGGAGGGAGGACATAAAGAGGACAAGAAAGTGAAAACGGAACAGTGTAACAGATTTCAAAAATTCTATACAAACAACTTGATCGAGACCGTTGCGAATTTGTTGATATTGGAACGGCATTTCTAGCTTAACAGGTGTAGGAGGAGTGTCTCCTCATGATTTTGGCCCTGCAGCGTCGGCGAGTATCCTAGCCAACGGTTCCATTTTGGAATATCCGTATTGACACAGAGAGCTTTTAGTGAAGAGCAGGTGAGGGGTTTCTTAAATCGCTCTCCCCTCGAGAACGGTAGACCCAATTTTAAAAAGCGTTTCCGCCCTTGAGAAGCAGAGAAGTAGAGGAAGATTTTATGCCAAACTATGTTTGTGTAACTGTTTGGTTAGTGGTCGAAATTATAGTTGTTTGGGAAAGTAATAAATTGCCTTGCTGCTGGCATGATTTACAGACACTTGAAAGTGAGGCGATGGGTTACGAAAACGGCTATAGTTACAGATTGGTAGCCCCGATTTGAAATTCGCCTTTTTCTATGAAGAGCAGAGAAGCAGGGGAAGATTTTAGTTTGCGGTACTTTTTTCCTCAAAAAGGCTCCGAAAGTGGTCAAAACGACCGTTGATTGGGAAGGTTAAAAAACACGTGGTAATGCAGTTACAAAAAACAGCTGTACCGTAAGTTCCGTATGGAATATTTTGATTCTGAACACAGCTATGAATAGCAGAGAAGTAGACAAATATCCCATTCACTCTAACTTCTTGTCTAACTTGTTGCAGTATTGGTCAAAATAGACACTGCTTGCCAAAATGTTACAGAAACTGATGTTGGTGCTGTTACTTAAACTCCTGTAACTTTTGATGCGAATATCATTTTTTTCTCCAAACTCCAGATTTGAGTAGCAGAGAAGTAGATGAAGCTGGAACACTTGACATTTCTTGTCTAAGTGGTTGCAAAGTGGATTTATTTGCTGATTTGTGTCAAAAAATTGCTTGATTTCACTTACAAAGATGTCACTTGGAAGTGATGATGTCACAATGGGGCACTTGAGTTTCTTGAGAGATCCAATGAAAGCGGAGGGAGGACATAAAGAGGACAAGAAAGTGAAAAACGGAAACAGTGTAACAGATTTCAAAAATTCTATACAAACAACTTGATCGAGACCGTTGCGAATTTGTTGATAATTGGAACGGCATTTCTAGCTTAAAAAGGTGTAGGAGGAGTGTCTCCTCATGATTTGGCCCTGCAGCGTCGGCGAGTATCCTAGCCAACGGTTCCATTTTGGAATATCCGTATTGACACAGAGAGCTTTTAGTGAAGAGCAGGTGAGGGGTTTCTTAAATCGCTCTCCCTCGAGAACGGTAGACCCAATTTTAAAAGCGTTTCCGCCCTTGAGAAGCAGAGAAGTAGAGGAAGATTTTATGCCAAACTATGTTTGTGTAACTGTTTGGTTAGTGGTCGAAATTATAGTTGTTTGGGAAAGTAATAAATTGCCTTGCTGCTGGCATGATTTACAGACACTTGAAAGTGAGGCGATGGGTTACGAAAACGGCTATAGTTACAGATTGGTAGCCCCGATTTGAAATTCGCCTTTTTCTATGAAGAGCAGAGAAGCAGGGGAAGATTTTAGTTTGCGGTACTTTTTTCCTCAAAAAGGCTCCGAAAGTGGTCAAAACGACCGTTGATTGGGAAGGTTAAAAAACACGTGGTAATGCAGTTACAAAAACAGCTGTACCGTAAGTTCCGTATGGAATATTTGATTCTGAACACAGCTATGAATAGCAGAGAAGTAGACAAATATCCCATTCACTCTAACTTCTTGTCTAACTTGTTGCAGTATTGGTCAAAATAGACACTGCTTGCCAAAATGTTACAGAAACTGATGTTGGTGCTGTTACTTAAACTCCTGTAACTTTTGATGCGAATATCATTTTTTCTCCAAACTCCAGATTTGAGTAGCAGAGAAGTAGATGAAGCTGGAACACTTGACATTTCTTGTCTAAGTGGTTGCAAAAGTGGATTTATTTGCTGATTTGTGTCAAAAAATTGCTTGATTTCACTTACAAAGAATGTCACTTGGAAGTGATGATGTCACAATGGGGCACTTGAGTTTCTTGAGAGATCCAATGAAAGCGGAGGGAGGACATAAAGAGGACAAGAAAGTGAAAAACGGAAACAGTGTAACAGATTTCAAAAATTCTATACAAACAACTTGATCGAGACCGTTGCGAAGTTTGTTGATATTGGAACGGCATTTCTAGCTTAAAAGGTGTAGGAGGAGTGTCTCCTCATGATTTTGGCCCTGCAGCGTCGGCGAGTATCCTAGCCAACGGTTCCATTTTGGAATATCCGTATTGACACAGAGAGCTTTTAGTGAAGAGCAGGTGAGGGGTTTCTTAAATCGCTCTCCCTCGAGAACGGTAGACCCAATTTTAAAAGCGTTTCCGCCCTTGAGAAGCAGAGAAGTAGAGGAAGATTTTATGCCAAACTATGTTTGTGTAACTGTTTGGTTAGTGGTCGAAATTATAGTTGTTTGGGAAAGTAATAAATTGCCTTGCTGCTGGCATGATTTACAGACACTTGAAAGTGAGGCGATGGGTTACGAAAACGGCTATAGTTACAGATTGGTAGCCCCGATTTGAAATTCGCCTTTTTCTATGAAGAGCAGAGAAGCAGGGGAAGATTTTAGTTTGCGGTACTTTTTTCCTCAAAAAGGCTCCGAAAGTGGTCAAAACGACCGTTGATTGGGAAAGGTTAAAAAACACGTGGTAATGCAGTTACAAAAACAGCTGTACCGTAAGTTCCGTATGGAATATTTTGATTCTGAACACAGCTATGAATAGCAGAGAAGTAGACAAATATCCCATTCACTCTAACTTCTTGTCTAACTTGTTGCAGTATTGGTCAAAAATAGACACTGCTTGCCAAAATGTTACAGAAACTGATGTTGGTGCTGTTACTTAAACTCCTGTAACTTTTGATGCGAATATCATTTTTTCTCCAAACTCCAGATTTGAGTAGCAGAGAAGTAGATGAAGCTGGAACACTTGACATTCTTGTCTAAGTGGTTGCAAAGTGGATTTATTTGCTGATTTGTGTCAAAAAATTGCTTGATTTCACTTACAAAGAATGTCACTTGGAAGTGATGATGTCACAATGGGGCACTTGAGTTTCTTGAGAGATCCAATGAAAGCGGAGGGAGGACATAAAGAGGACAAGAAAGTGAAAAAACGGAAACAGTGTAACAGATTTCAAAAATTCTATACAAACAACTTGATCGAGACCGTTGCGAATTTGTTGATATTGGAACGGCATTTCTAGCTTAAAAGGTGTAGGAGGAGTGTCTCCTCATGATTTTGGCCCTGCAGCGTCGGCGAGTATCCTAGCCAACGGTTCCATTTTGGAATATCAGTATTGACACAGAGAGCTTTTAGTGAAGAGCAGGTGAGGGGTTTCTTAAATCGCTCTCCCTCGAGAACGGTAGACCCAATTTTAAAAGCGTTTCCGCCCTTGAGAAGCAGAGAAGTAGAGGAAGATTTTATGCCAAACTATGTTTGTGTAACTGTTTGGTTAGTGGTCGAAATTATAGTTGTTTGGGAAAGTAATAAATTGCCTTGCTGCTGGCATGATTTACAGACACTTGAAAGTGAGGCGATGGGTTACGAAACGGCTATAGTTACAGATTGGTAGCCCCGATTTGAAATTCGCCTTTTTCTATGAAGAGCAGAGAAGCAGGGGAAGATTTTAGTTTGCGGGTACTTTTTTCCTCAAAAATGGCTCCGAAAGTGGTCAAAACGACCGTTGATTGGGAAGGTTAAAAAACACGTGGGTAATGCAGTTACAAAAACAGCTGTACCGTAAGTTCCGTATGGAATATTTTGATTCTGAACACAGCTATGAATAGCAGAGAAGTAGACAAATATCCCATTCACCTCTAACTTCTTGTCTAACTTGTTGCAGTATTGGTCAAAATAGACACTGCTTGCCAAAATGTTACAGAAACTGATGTTGGTGCTGTTACTTAAACTCCTGTAACTTTTGATGCGAATATCATTTTTTCTCCAAACTCCAGATTTGAGTAGCAGAGAAGTAGATGAAGCTGGAACACTTGACATTTCTTGTCTAAGTGGTTGCAAAGTGGATTTATTTGCTGATTTGTGTCAAAAAATTGCTTGATTTCACTTACAAAGAATGTCACTTGGAAGTGATGATGTCACAATGGGGCACTTGAGTTTCTTGAGAGATCCAATGAAAGCGGAGGGAGGACATAAAGAGGACAAGAAAGTGAAAAACGGAAACAGTGTAACAGATTTCAAAATTCTATACAAACAACTTGATCGAGACCGTTGCGAGATTTGTTGATATTGGAACGGCATTTCTAGCTTAAAAGGTGTAGGAGGAGTGTCTCCTCATGATTTTGGCCCTGCAGCGTCGGCGAGTATCCTAGCCAACGGTTCCATTTTGGAATATCCGTATTGACACAGAGAGCTTTTAGTGAAGAGCAGGTGAGGGGTTTCTTAAATCGCTCTCCCTCGAGAACGGTAGACCCAATTTTAAAAGCGTTTCCGCCCTTGAGAAGCAGAGAAGTAGAGGAAGATTTTATGCCAAACTATGTTTGTGTAACTGTTTTGGTTAGTGGTCGAAATTATAGTTGTTTGGGAAAGTAATAAATTGCCTTGCTGCTGGCATGATTTACAGACACTTGAAAGTGAGGCGATGGGTTACGAAAAACGGCTATAGTTACAGATTGGTAGCCCCGATTTGAAATTCGCCTTTTTCTATGAAGAGCAGAGAAGCAGGGGAAGATTTTAGTTTGCGGTACTTTTTTCCTCAAAAAGGCTCCGAAAGTGGTCAAAACGACCGTTGATTGGGAAGGTTAAAAAAACACGTGGTAATGCAGTTACAAAAACAGCTGTACCGTAAGTTCCGTATGGAATATTTTGATTCTGAACACAGCTATGAATAGCAGAGAAGTAGACAAATATCCCATTCACTCTAACTTCTTGTCTAACTTGTTGCAGTATTGGTCAAAATAGACACTGCTTGCCAAAATGTTACAGAAACTGATGTTGGTGCTGTTACTTAAACTCCTGTAACTTTTGATGCGAATATCATTTTTTCTCCAAACTCCAGATTTGAGTAGCAGAGAAGTAGATGAAGCTGGAACACTTGACATTCTTGTCTAAGTGGTTGCAAAGTGGATTTATTTGCTGATTTGTGTCAAAAAATTGCTTGATTTCACTTACAAAGAATGTCACTTGGAAGTGATGATGTCACAATGGGGCACTTGAGTTTCTTGAGAGATCCAATGAAAGCGGAGGGAGGACATAAAGAGGACAAGAAAGTGAAAAACGGAAACAGTGTAACAGATTTCAAAAATTCTATACAAACAACTTGATCGAGACCGTTGCGAGTTTGTTGATATTGGAACGGCATTTCTAGCTTAAAAGGTGTAGGAGGAGTGTCTCCTCATGATTTTGGCCCTGCAGCGTCGGCGAGTATCCTAGCCAACGGTTCCATTTTGGAATATCCGTATTGACACAGAGAGCTTTTAGTGAAGAGCAGGTGAGGGGTTTCTTAAATCGCTCTCCCTCGAGAACGGTAGACCCAATTTTAAAAGCGTTTCCGCCCTTGAGAAGCAGAGAAGTAGAGGAAGATTTTATGCCAAACTATGTTTGTGTAAACTGTTTGGTTAGTGGTCGAAATTATAGTTGTTTGGGAAAGTAATAAATTGCCTTGCTGCTGGCATGATTTACAGACACTTGAAAGTGAGGCGATGGGTTACGAAACGGCTATAGTTACAGATTGGTAGCCCCGATTTGAAATTCGCCTTTTTCTATGAAGAGCAGAGAAGCAGGGGAAGATTTTAGTTTGCGGTACTTTTTTCCTCAAAAAGGCTCCGAAAGTGGTCAAAACGACCGTTGATTGGGAAGGTTAAAAAACACGTGGTTAATGCAGTTACAAAAACAGCTGTACCGTAAGTTCCGTATGGAATATTTTGATTCTGAACACAGCTATGAATAGCAGAGAAGTAGACAAATATCCCATTCACTCTAACTTCTTGTCTAACTTGTTGCAGTATTGGTCAAAATAGACACTGCTTGCCAAAATGTTACAGAAACTGATGTTGGTGCTGTTACTTAAACTCCTGTAACTTTTGATGCGAATATCATTTTTTCTCCAAACTCCAGATTTGAGTAGCAGAGAAGTAGATGAAGCTGGAACACTTGACATTTCTTGTCTAAGTGGTTGCAAAGTGGATTTATTTGCTGATTTGTGTCAAAAAATTGCTTGATTTCACTTACAAAGAATGTCACTTGGAAGTGATGATGTCACAATGGGGCACTTGAGTTTCTTGAGAGATCCAATGAAAGCGGAGGGAGGACATAAAGAGGACAAGAAAGTGAAAAACGGAAACAGTGTAACAGATTTCAAAAATTCTATACAAACAACTTGATCGAGACCGTTGCGAATTTGTTGATATTGGAACGGCATTTCTAGCTTAAAAGGTGTAGGAGGAGTGTCTCCTCATGATTTTGGCCCTGCAGCGTCGCGAGTATCCTAGCCAACGGTTCCATTTTGGAATATCAGTATTGACACAGAGAGCTTTTAGTGAAGAGCAGGTGAGGGGTTTCTTAAATCGCTCTCCCTCGAGAACGGTAGACCCAATTTTAAAAGCGTTTCCGCCCTTGAGAAGCAGAGAAGTAGAGGAAGATTTTATGCCAAACTATGTTTGTGTAACTGTTTGGTTAGTGGTCGAAATTATAGTTGTTTGGGAAAGTAATAAATTGCCTTGCTGCTGGCATGATTTACAGACACTTGAAAGTGAGGCGATGGGTTACGAAAACGGCTATAGTTACAGATTGGTAGCCCCGATTTGAAATTCGCCTTTTTCTATGAAGAGCAGAGAAGCAGGGGAAGATTTTAGTTTGCGGTACTTTTTTCCTCAAAAGGCTCCGAAAGTGGTCAAAACGACCGTTGATTGGGAAGGTTAAAAAACACGTGGTAATGCAGTTACAAAAACAGCTGTACCGTAAGTTCCGTATGGAATATTTTGATTCTGAACACAGCTATGAATAGCAGAGAAGTAGACAAATATCCCATTCACTCTAACTTCTTGTCTAACTTGTTGCAGTATTGGTCAAAATAGACACTGCTTGCCAAAATGTTACAGAAACTGATGTTGGTGCTGTTACTTAAACTCCTGTAACTTTTGATGCGAATATCATTTTTTCTCCAAACTCCAGATTTGAGTAGCAGAGAAGTAGATGAAGCTGGAACACTTGACATTTCTTGTCTAAGTGGTTGCAAAGTGGATTTATTTGCTGATTTGTGTCAAAAAAATTGCTTGATTTCACTTACAAAGAATGTCACTTGGAAGTGATGATGTCACAATGGGGCACTTGAGTTTCTTGAGAGATCCAATGAAAGCGGAGGGAGGACATAAAGAGGACAAGAAAGTGAAAAAACGGAAACAGTGTAACAGATTTCAAAAATTCTATACAAACAACTTGATCGAGACCGTTGCGAAGTTTGTTGATATTGGAACGGCATTTCTAGCTTAAAAGGTGTAGGAGGAGTGTCTCCTCATGATTTTGGCCCTGCAGCGTCGGCGAGTATCCTAGCCAACGGTTCCATT
The DNA here is from genome assembly GCF_013265735.2 of Oncorhynchus mykiss. Classification (NCBI taxonomy): domain Eukaryota; kingdom Metazoa; phylum Chordata; class Actinopteri; order Salmoniformes; family Salmonidae; genus Oncorhynchus; species Oncorhynchus mykiss. The sequence continues at coordinate 20,477 of NW_023493759.1, forward strand.
TTGGAATATCCGTATTGACACAGAGAGCTTTTAGTGAAGAGCAGGTGAGGGGTTTCTTAAATCGCTCTCCCTCGAGAACGGTAGACCCAATTTTAAAAGCGTTTCCGCCCTTGAGAAGCAGAGAAGTAGAGGAAGATTTTATGCCAAACTATGTTTGTGTAACTGTTTGGTTAGTGGTCGAAATTATAGTTGTTTGGGAAAGTAATAAATTGCCTTGCTGCTGGCATGATTTACAGACACTTGAAAGTGAGGCGATGGGTTACGAAAAACGGCTATAGTTACAGATTGGTAGCCCCGATTTGAAATTCGCCTTTTTCTATGAAGAGCAGAGAAGCAGGGGAAGATTTTAGTTTGCGGTACTTTTTTCCTCAAAAAAGGCTCCGAAAGTGGTCAAAACGACCGTTGATTGGGAAGGTTAAAAAACACGTGGTAATGCAGTTACAAAAACAGCTGTACCGTAAGTTCCGTATGGAATATTTTGATTCTGAACACAGCTATGAATAGCAGAGAAGTAGACAAATATCCCATTCACTCTAACTTCTTGTCTAACTTGTTGCAGTATTGGTCAAAAATAGACACTGCTTGCCAAAATGTTACAGAAACTGATGTTGGTGCTGTTACTTAACTCCTGTAACTTTTGATGCGAATATCATTTTTTCTCCAAACTCCAGATTTGAGTAGCAGAGAAGTAGATGAAGCTGGAACACTTGACATTTCTTGTCTAAGTGGTTGCAAAGTGGATTTATTTGCTGATTTGTGTCAAAAAAATTGCTTGATTTCACTTACAAAGAATGTCACTTGGAAGTGATGATGTCACAATGGGGCACTTGAGTTTCTTGAGAGATCCAATGAAAGCGGAGGGAGGACATAAAGAGGACAAGAAAGTGAAAAACGGAAACAGTGTAACAGATTTCAAAAATTCTATACAAACAACTTGATCGAGGACCGTTGCGAAGTTTGTTGATATTGGAACGGCATTTCTAGCTTAAAAGGTGTAGGAGGAGTGTCTCCTCATGATTTTGGCCCTGCAGCGTCGGCGAGTATCCTAGCCAACGGTTCCATTTTGGAATATCCGTATTGACACAGAGAGCTTTTAGTGAAGAGCAGGTGAGGGGTTTCTTAAATCGCTCTCCCTCGAGAACGGTAGACCCAATTTTAAAAGCGTTTCCGCCCTTGAGAAGCAGAGAATTAGAGGAAGATTTTATGCCAAACTATGTTTGTGTAACTGTTTGGTTAGTGGTCGAAATTATAGTTGTTTGGGAAAGTAATAAATTGCCTTGCTGCTGGCATGATTTACAGACACTTGAAAGTGAGGCGATGGGTTACGAAAACGGCTATAGTTACAGATTGGTAGCCCCGATTTGAAATTCGCCTTTTTCTATGAAGAGCAGAGAAGCAGGGGAAGATTTTAGTTTGCGGTACTTTTTTCCTCAAAAAGGCTCCGAAAGTGGTCAAAACGACCGTTGATTGGGAAGGTTAAAAAACACGTGGTAATGCAGTTACAAAAACAGCTGTACCGTAAGTTCCGTATGGAATATTTTGATTCTGAACACAGCTATGAATAGCAGAGAAGTAGACAAATATCCCATTCACTCTAACTTCTTGTCTAACTTGTTGCAGTATTGGTCAAAATAGACACTGCTTGCCAAAATGTTACAGAAACTGATGTTGGTGCTGTTACTTAAACTCCTGTAACTTTTGATGCGAATATCATTTTTTCTCCAAACTCCAGATTTGAGTAGCAGAGAAGTAGATGGAAGCTGGAACACTTGACATTTCTTGTCTAAGTGGTTGCAAAGTGGATTTATTTGCTGATTTGTGTCAAAAAATTGCTTGATTTCACTTACAAAGAATGTCACTTGGAAGTGATGATGTCACAATGGGGCACTTGAGTTTCTTGAGAGATCCAATGAAAGCGGAGGGGAGGACATAAAGAGGACAAGAAAGTGAAAAACGGAAACAGTGTAACAGATTTCAAAAATTCTATACAAACAACTTGATCGAGACCGTTGCGAGTTTGTTGATATTGGAACGGCATTTCTAGCTTAAAAGGTGTAGGAGGAGTGTCTCCTCATGATTTGGCCCTGCAGCGTCGGCGAGTATCCTAGCCAACGGTTCCATTTTGGAATATCCGTATTGACACAGAGAGCTTTTAGTGAAGAGCAGGTGAGGGGTTTCTTAAATCGCTCTCCCTCGAGAACGGTAGAACCCAATTTTAAAAGCGTTTCCGCCCTTGAGAAGCAGAGAAGTAGAGGAAGATTTTATGCCAAACTATGTTTGTGTAACTGTTTGGTTAGTGGTCGAAATTATAGTTGTTTGGGAAAGTAATAAATTGCCTTGCTGCTGGCATGATTTACAGACACTTGAAAGTGAGGCGATGGGTTACGAAAACGGCTATAGTTACAGATTGGTAGCCCCGATTTGAAATTCGCCTTTTTCTATGAAGAGCAGAGAAGCAGGGGAAGATTTTAGTTTGCGGTACTTTTTTCCTCAAAAATGCTCCGAAAGTGGTCAAAAACGACCGTTGATTGGGAAGGTTAAAAAACACGTGGTAATGCAGTTACAAAAACAGCTGTACCGTAAGTTCCGTATGGAATATTTTGATTCTGAACACAGCTATGAATAGCAGAGAAGTAGACAAATATCCCATTCACTCTAACTTCTTGTCTAACTTGTTGCAGTATTGGTCAAAATAGACACTGCTTGCCAAAATGTTACAGAAACTGATGTTGGTGCTGTTACTTAAACTCCTGTAACTTTTGATGCGAATATCATTTTTTCTCCAAACTCCAGATTTGAGTAGCAGAGAAGTAGATTGAAGCTGGAACACTTGACATTTCTTGTCTAAGTGGTTGCAAAGTGGATTTATTTGCTGATTTGTGTCAAAAAATTGCTTGATTTCACTTACAAAGAATGTCACTTGGAAGTGATGATGTCACAATGGGGCACTTGAGTTTCTTGAGAGATCCAATGAAAGCGGAGGGAGGACATAAAGAGGACAAGAAAGTGAAAAACGGAAACAGTGTAAACAGATTTCAAAAATTCTATACAAACAACTTGATCGAGACCGTTGCGAGTTTGTTGATATTGGAACGGCATTTCTAGCTTAAAAGGTGTAGGAGGAGTGTCTCCTCATGATTTTGGCCCTGCAGCGTCGGCGAGTATCCTAGCCAACGGTTCCATTTTGGAATATCCGTATTGACACAGAGAGCTTTTAGTGAAGAGCAGGTGAGGGTTTCTTAAATCGCTCTCCCTCGAGAACGGTAGACCCAATTTTAAAAGCGTTTCCGCCCTTGAGAAGCAGAGAAGTAGAGGAAGATTTTATGCCAAACTATGTTTGTGTAACTGTTTGGTTAGTGGTCGAAATTATAGTTGTTTGGGAAAGTAATAAATTGCCTTGCTGCTGGCATGATTTACAGACACTTGAAAGTGAGGCGATGGGTTACGAAAACGGCTATAGTTACAGATTGGTAGCCCCGATTTGAAATTCGCCTTTTTCTATGAAGAGCAGAGAAGCAGGGGAAGATTTTAGTTTGCGGTACTTTTTTCCTCAAAAAGGCTCCGAAAGTGGTCAAAACGACCGTTGATTGGGAAGGTTAAAAAACACGTGGTAATGCAGTTACAAAAACAGCTGTACCGTAAGTTCCGTATGGAATATTTTGATTCTGAACACAGCTATGAATAGCAGAGAAGTAGACAAATATCCCATTCACTCTAACTTCTTGTCTAACTTGTTGCAGTATTGGTCAAATAGACACTGCTTAGCCAAAATGTTACAGAAACTGATGTTGGTGCTGTTACTTAAACTCCTGTAACTTTTGATGCGAATATCATTTTTTCTCCAAACTCCAGATTTGAGTAGCAGAGAAGTAGATGAAGCTGGAACACTTGACATTTCTTGTCTAAGTGGTTGCAAAGTGGATTTATTTGCTGATTTGTGTCAAAAAATTGCTTGATTTCACTTACAAAGAATGTCACTTGGAAGTGATGATGTCACAATGGGGCACTTGAGTTTCTTGAGAGATCCAATGAAAGCGGAGGGAGGACATAAAGAGGACAAGAAAGTGAAAAACGGAAACAGTGTAACAGATTTCAAAAATTCTATACAAACAACTTGATCGAGGACCGTTGCGAGTTTGTTGATATTGGAACGGCATTTCTAGCTTAAAAGGTGTAGGAGGAGTGTCTCCTCATGATTTTGGCCCTGCAGCGTCGGCGAGTATCCTAGCCAAACGGTTCCATTTTGGAATATCCGTATTGACACAGAGAGCTTTTAGTGAAGAGCAGGTGAGGGGTTCTTAAATCGCTCTCCCTCGAGAACGGTATAGACCCAATTTTAAAAGCGTTTCCGCCCTTGAGAAGCAGAGAAGTAGAGGAAGATTTTATGCCAAACTATGTTTGTGTAACTGTTTGGTTAGTGGTCGAAATTATAGTTGTTTGGGAAAGTAATAAATTGCCTTGCTGCTGGCATGATTTACAGACACTTGAAAGTGAGGCGATGGGTTACGAAAACGGCTATAGTTACAGATTGGTAGCCCCGATTTGAAATTCGCCTTTTTCTATGAAGAGCAGAGAAGCAGGGGAAGATTTTAGTTTGCGGTACTTTTTTCCTCAAAAAGGCTCCGAAAGTGGTCAAAACGACCGTTGATTGGGAAGGTTAAAAAACACGTGGTAATGCAGTTACAAAAAACAGCTGTACCGTAAGTTCCGTATGGAATATTTTGATTCTGAAACACAGCTATGAATAGCAGAGAAGTAGACAAATATCCCATTCACTCTAACTTCTTGTCTAACTTGTTGCAGTATTGGTCAAAATAGACACTGCTTGCCAAAATGTTACAGAAACTGATGTTGGTGCTGTTACTTAAACTCCTGTAACTTTTGATGCGAATATCATTTTTTCTCCAAACTCCAGATTGAGTAGCAGAGAAGTAGATGAAGCTGGAACACTTGACATTTCTTGTCTAAGTGGTTGCAAAGTGGATTTATTTGCTGATTTGTGTCAAAAAATTGCTTGATTTCACTTACAAAGAATGTCACTTGGAAGTGATGATGTCACAATGGGGCACTTGAGTTTCTTGAGAGATCCAATGAAAGCGGAGGGAGGACATAAAGAGGACAGAAAGTGAAAACGGAAAACAGTGTAACAGATTTCAAAAATTCTATACAAACAACTTGATCGAGAACCGTTGCGAAGTTTGTTGATATTGGAACGGCATTTCTAGCTTAAAAGGTGTAGGAGGAGTGGTCTCCTCATGATTTGGCCCTGCAGCGTCGCGAGTATCCTAGCCAACGTTCCATTTTGGAATATCCGTATTGACACAGAGAGCTTTTAGTGAAGAGCAGGTGAGGGGTTTCTTAAATCGCTCTCCCTCGAGAACGGTAGACCCCAATTTTAAAAGCGTTTCCGCCCTTGAGAAGCAAGAAGTAGAGGAAGAGTTTATGCAAACTATGTTTGTGTTAACTGTTTGGTTAGTGGGTCGAAATTATAGTTGTTTGGGAAAGTAATAAATTGCCTTGCTGCTGGCATGATTTACAGACACTTGAAAGTGAGGCGATGGTTACGAAAACGGCTATAGTTACAGATTGGTAGCCCGATTTGAAATTCGCCTTTTTCTATGAAGAGCAGAGAAGCAGGGGAAGATTTTAGTTTGCGGTACTTTTTTCCTCAAAAAGGCTCCGAAAGTGGTCAAAACGACCGTTGATTGGGAAGGTTAAAAAACACGTGGTAATGCAGTTACAAAAACAGCTGTACCGTAAGTTCCGTATGGAATATTTTGATTCTGAACACAGCTATGAATAGCAGAGAAGTAGACAAATCATCCCATTCACTCTAACTTCTTGTCTAACTTGTTGCAGTATTGGTCAAAATAGACACTGCTTGCCAAAATGTTACAGAAACTGATGTTGGTGCTGTTACTTAAACTCCTGTAAACTTTTGATGCGAATATCATTTTTCTCCAAACTCCAGATTTGAGTAGCAGAGAAGTAGATGAAGCTGGAACCTTGACATTTCTTGTCTAAGTGGTTGCAAAGTGGATTTATTTGCTGATTTGTGTCAAAAATTGCTTGATTTCACTTACAAAGAATGTCCACTTGGAAGTGATGATGTCACAATGGGGCACTTGAGTTTCTTGAGAGATCCAATGAAAGCGGAGGGAGGACATAAAGAGGACAAGAAAGTGAAAAACGGAAACAGTGTACAGATTTCAAAAATTCTATACAAACAACTTGATCGAGACCGTTGCGAATTTGTTGATATTGGAACGGCATTTCTAGCTTAAAGGTGTAGGAGGAGTGTCTCCTCATGATTTTGGCCCCTGCAGCGTCGGCGAGTATCCTAGCCAACGGTTCCATTTTGGAATATCCGTATTGACACAGAGAGCTTTTAGTGAAGAGCAGGTGAGGGTTTCTTAAATCGCTCTCCCTCGAGAACGGTAGACCCATTTTAAAAGCGTTTCCGCCCTTGAGAAGCAGAGAAGTAGAGGAAGATTTTATGCCAAACTATGTTTGTGTAACTGTTTGGTTAGTGGTCGAAATTATAGTTGTTTGGGAAAGTAATAAATTGCCTTGCTGCTGGCATGATTTACAGACACTTGAAAGTGAGGCGATGGGTTACGAAAACGGCTATAGTTACAGATTGGTAGCCCCGATTTGAAATTCGCCTTTTTCTATGAAGAGCAGAGAAGCAGGGGAAGATTTTAGTTTGCGGTACTTTTTTCCTCAAAAAGGCTCCGAAAGTGGTCAAAAACGACCGTTGATTGGGAAGGTTAAAAAACACGTGGTAATGCAGTTACAAAAACAGCTGTACCGTAAGTTCCGTATGGAATATTTTGATTCTGAACACAGCTATGAATAGCAGAGAAGTAGACAAATATCCCATTCACTCTAACTTCTTGTCTAACTTGTTGCAGTATTGGTCAAAATAGACACTGCTTGCCAAAATGTTACAGAAACTGATGTTGGTGCTGTTACTTAAACTCCTGTAACTTTTGATGCGAATATCATTTTTTCTCCAAACTCCAGATTTGAGTAGCAGAGAAGTAGATGAAGCTGGAACACTTGACATTTCTTGTCTAAGTGGTTGCAAAGTGGATTTATTTGCTGATTTGTGTCAAAAATTGCTTGATTTCACTTACAAAGAATGTCACTTGGAAGTGATGATGTCACAATGGGGCACTTGAGTTTCTTGAGAGATCCAATGAAAGCGGAGGGAGGACATAAAGAGGACAAGAAGTGAAAAACGGAAACAGTGTAACAGATTTCAAAAATTCTATACAAACAACTTGATCGAGACCGTTGCGAGATTTGTTGATATTGGAACGGCATTTCTAGCTTAAAAGGTGTAGGAGGAGTGTCTCCTCATGATTTTGGCCCTGCAGCGTCGGCGAGTATCCTAGCCAACGGTTCCAATTTTGGAATATCCGTATTGACACAGAGAGCTTTTAGTGAAGAGCAGGTGAGGGGTTTCTTAAATCGCTCTCCCTCGAGAACGGTAGACCCAATTTAAAAGCGTTTCCGCCCTTGAGAAGCAGAGAAGTAGAGGAAGATTTTATGCCAAACTATGTTTGTGTAACTGTTTGTTAGTGGTCGAAAATTATAGTTGTTTGGGAAAGTAATAAATTGCCTTGCTGCTGGCATGATTTACAGACACTTGAAAGTGAGGCGATGGGTTACGAAAACGGCTATAGTTACAGATTGGTAGCCCCGATTTGAAATTCGCCTTTTTCTATGAAGAGCAGAGAAGCAGGGGAAGATTTTAGTTTGCGGTACTTTTTTTCCTCAAAAGGCTCCGAAAGTGGTCAAAACGACCGTTGATTGGGAAGGTTAAAAAACACGTGGTAATGCAGTTACAAAAAACAGCTGTACCGTAAGTTCCGTATGGAATATTTTGATTCTGAACACAGCTATGAATAGCAGAGAAGTAGACAAATATCCCATTCACTCTAACTTCTTGTCTAACTTGTTGCAGTATTGGTCAAAATAGACACTGCTTGCCAAAATGTTACAGAAACTGATGTTGGTGCTGTTACTTAAAACTCCTGTAACTTTTGATGCGAATATCATTTTTTCTCCAAACTCCAGATTTGAGTAGCAGAGAAGTAGATGAAGCTGGAACACTTGACATTTCTTGTCTAAGTGGTTGCAAAGTGGATTTATTTGCTGATTTGTGTCAAAAAATTGCTTGATTTCACTTACAAAGAATGTCACTTGGAAGTGATGATGTCACAATGGGGCACTTGAGTTTCTTGAGAGATCCAATGAAAGCGGAGGGAGGACATAAAGAGGACAAGAAAGTGAAAAACGGAAACAGTGTAACAGATTTTCAAAAATTCTATACAAACAACTTGATCGAGACCCGTTGCGAATTTGTTGATATTGGAACGGCATTTCTAGCTTAAAAGGTGTAGGAGGAGTGTCTCCTCATGATTTTGGCCCTGCAGCGTCGGCGAGTTATCCTAGCCAACGGTTCCATTTTGGAATATCCGTATTGACACAGAGAGCTTTTAGTGAAGAGCAGGTGAGGGGTTTCTTAAATCGCTCTCCCTCGAGAACGGTAGACCCAATTTTAAAGCGTTTCCGCCCTGAGAAGCAGAGAAGTAGAGGAAGATTTTATGCCAAACTATGTTTGTGTAACTGTTTGGTTAGTGGTCGAAATTATAGTTGTTTGGGAAAGTAATAAATTGCCTTGCTGCTGGCATGATTTACAGGACACTTGAAGTGAGGCGATGGGTTACGAAAACGGCTATAGTTACAGATTGGTAGCCCCGATTTGAAATTCGCCTTTTTCTATGAAGAGCAGAGAAGCAGGGGAAGATTTAGTTTGCGGTACTTTTTTCCTCAAAAAGGCTCCGAAAGTGGTCAAAAACGACCGTTGATTGGGAAGGTTAAAAAACACGTGGTAATGCAGTTACAAAAACAGCTGTACCGTAAGTTCCGTATGGAATATTTTGATTCTGAACACAGCTATGAATAGCAGAGAAGTAGACAAATATCCCATTCACTCTAACTTCTTGTCTAACTTGTTGCAGTATTGGTCAAAATAGACACTGCCTTGCCAAAATGTTACAGAAACTGATGTTGGTGCTGTTACTTAAACTCCTGTAACTTTTGATGCGAATATCATTTTTTCTCCAAACTCCAGATTTGAGTAGCAGAGAAGTAGATGAAGCTGGAACACTTGACATTTCTTGTCTAAGTGGTTGCAAAGTGGATTTATTTGCTGATTTGTGTCAAAAAATTGCTTGATTTCACTTACAAAGAATGTCACTTGGAAGTGATGATGTCACAATGGGGCACTTGAGTTTCTGAGAGATCCAATGAAAGCGGAGGGAGGACATAAAGAGGACAAGAAAGTGAAAAACGGAAAACAGTGTAACAGATTTCAAAAATTCTATACAAACAACTTGATCGAGACCGTTGCGAGTTTGTTGATATTGGAACGGCATTTCTAGCTTAAAAGGTGTAGGAGGAGTGTCTCCTCATGATTTTGGCCCTGCAGCGTCGGCGAGTATCCTAGCCAACGGTTCCATTTTGGAATATCCGTATTGACACAGAGAGCTTTTAGTGAAGAGCAGGTGAGGGGTTCTTAAATCGCTCTCCCTCGAGAACGGTAGACCCAATTTTAAAAGCGTTTCCGCCCTTGAGAAGCAGAGAAGTAGAGGAAGATTTTATGCCAAACTAATGTTTGTGTAACTGTTTGGTTAGTGGTCGAAATTATAGTTGTTTGGGAAAGTAATAAATTGCCTTGCTGCTGGCATGATTTACAGACACTTGAAAGTGAGGCGATGGGTTACGAAAACGGCTATAGTTACAGATTGGTAGCCCCGATTTGAAATTCGCCTTTTTCTATGAAGAGCAGAGAAGCAGGGGAAGATTTTAGTTTGCGGTACTTTTTTCCTCAAAAAGCTCCGAAAGTGGTCAAAACGACCGTTGATTGGGAAGGTTAAAAAAACACGTGGTAATGCAGTTACAAAAACAGCTGTACCGTAAGTTCCGTATGGAATATTTTGATTCTGAACACAGCTATGAATAGCAGAGAAGTAGACAAATATCCCATTCACTCTAACTTCTTGTCTAACTTGTTGCAGTATTGGTCAAAATAGACACTGCTTGCCAAAATGTTACAGAAACTGATGTTGGTGCTGTTACTTAAACTCCCTGTAACTTTTGATGCGAATATCATTTTTTCTCCAAACTCCAGATTTGAGTAGCAGAGAAGTAGATGAAGCTGGAACACTTGACATTTCTTGTCTAAGTGGTTGCAAAGTGATTTATTTGCTGATTTGTGTCAAAAAATTGCTTGATTTCACTTACAAAGAATGTCACTTGGAAGTGATGATGTCACAATGGGCACTTGAGTTTCTTGAGAGATCCAATGAAAGCGGAGGGAGGACATAAAGAGGACAAGAAAGTGAAAAAACGGAAACAGTGTAACAGATTTCAAAATTCTATACAAACAACTTGATCGAGACCGTTGCGAGTTTGTTGATATTGGAACGGCATTTCTAGCTTAAAAGGTGTAGGAGGAGTGTCTCCTCATGATTTTGGCCCTGCAGCGTCGGCGAGTATCCTAGCCAACGGTTCATTTTGGAATATCCGTATTGACACAGAGAGCTTTAGTGAAGAGCAGGTGAGGGGTTTCTTAAATCGCTCTCCCTCGAGAACGGTAGACCCAATTTTTAAAAGCGTTTCCGCCCTTGAGAAGCAGAGAAGTAGAGGAAGATTTTATGCCAAACTATGTTTGTGTAACTGTTTGGTTAGTGGTCGAAATTATAGTTGTTTGGGAAAGTAATAAATTGCCTTGCTGCTGGCATGATTTACAGACACTTGAAAGTGAGGCGATGGGTTACGAAAACGGCTATAGTTACAGATTGGTAGCCCCGATTTGAAATTCGCCTTTTTCTATGAAGAGCAGAGAAGCAGGGGAAGATTTTAGTTTGCGGTACTTTTTTCCTCAAAAAGGCTCCGAAAGTGGTCAAAACGACCGTTGATTGGGAAGGTTAAAAAACACGTGGTAATGCAGTTACAAAAACAGCTGTACCGTAAGTTCCGTATGGAATATTTTGATTCTGAACACAGCTATGAATAGCAGAGAAGTAGACAAATATCCCATTCACTCTAACTTCTTGTCTAACTTGTTGCAGTATTGGTCAAAATAGACACTGCTTGCCAAAATGTTACAGAAACTGATGTTGGTGCTGTTACTTAAACTCCTGTAACTTTTGATGCGAATATCATTTTTTCTCCAAACTCCAGATTTGAGTAGCAGAGAAGTAGATGAAGCTGGAACACTTGACATTTCTTGTCTAAGTGTTGCAAAGTGGATTTATTTGCTGATTTGTGTCAAAAAATTGCTTGATTTCACTTACAAAGAATGTCACTTGGAAAGTGATGATGTCACAATGGGGCACTTGAGTTTCTTGAGGAGATCCAATGAAAGCGGAGGGAGGACATAAAGAGGACAAGAAAGTGAAAACGGAAACAGTGTAACAGATTCAAAAATTCTATACAAACAACTTGATCGAGACCGTTGCGAGTTTGTTGATATTGGAACGGCATTTCTAGCTTAAAAGGTGTAGGAGGAGTGTCTCCTCATGATTTTGGCCCTGCAGCGTCGGCGAGTATCCTAGCCACGGTTCCATTTTGGAATATCCGTATTGACACAGAGAGCTTTTAGTGAAGAGCAGGTGAGGGTTTCTTAAATCGCTCTCCCTCGAGAACGGTAGACCCAATTTTAAAAGCGTTTCCGCCTTGAGAAGCAGAGAAGTAGAGGAAGATTTTATGCCAAACTATGTTTGTGTAACTGTTTTGGTTAGTGGTCGAAATTATAGTTGTTTGGGAAAAGTAATAAATTGCCTTGCTGCTGGCATGATTTACAGACACTTGAAGAGTGAGGCGATGGGTTACGAAAACGGCTATAGTTTACAGATTGTAGCCCCGATTTGAAATTCGCCTTTTTCTATGAAGAGCAGAGAAGCAGGGGAAGATTTTAGTTTGGCGGTACTTTTTTCCTCAAAAAGGCTCCGAAAGTGGTCAAAACGACCGTTGATTGGGAAGGTTAAAAACACGTGGTAATGCAGTTACAAAAACAGCTGTACCGTAAGTTCCGTATGGAATATTTTGATTCTGAACACAGCTATGAATAGCAGAGAAGTAGACAAATATCCCATTCACTCTAACTTCTTGTCTAACTTGTTGCAGTATTGGTCAAAATAGACACTGCTTGCCAAAATGTTACAAGAAACTGATGTTGGTGCTGTTACTTAAAACTCCTGTAACTTTTGATGCGAATATCATTTTTTCTCCAAACTCCAGATTTGAGTAGCAGAGAAGTAGATGAAGCTGGGAACACTTGACATTTCTTGTCTAAGTGGTTGCAAAGTGGATTTATTTGCTGATTTGTGTCAAAAAAATTGCTTGATTTCACTTACAAAGAATGTCACTTGGAAGTGATGATGTCACAATGGGGCACTTGAGTTTCTTGAGAGATCCAATGAAAGCGGAAGGGAGGACATAAAGAGGACAAGAAAGTGAAAAACGGAAACAGTGTAACAGATTTCAAAAATTCTATACAAACAACTTGATCGAGACCGTTGCGAGTTTGTTGATATTGGAACGGCAATTTCTAGCTTAAAAGGTGTAGGAGGAGTGTCTCCTCATGATTTTGGCCCTGCAGCGTCGGCGAGTATCCTAGCCAACGGTTCCATTTTGGAATATCCGTATTGACACAGAGAGCTTTTAGTGAAGAGCAGGTGAGGGGTTTCTTAAATCGCTCTCCCTCGAGAACGGTAGACCCAATTTTAAAAGCGTTTCCGCCTTGAGAAGCAGAGAAGTAGAGGAAGATTTTATGCCAAACTATGTTTGTGTAACTGTTTGGTTAGTGGTCGAAATTATAGTTGTTTGGGAAAGTAATAAATTGCCTTGCTGCTGGCATGATTTTACAGACACTTGAAAGTGAGGCGATGGGTTACGAAAACGGCTATAGTTACAGATTGGTAGCCCCCGATTTGAAATTCGCCTTTTTCTATGAAGAGCAGAGAAGCAGGGGAAGATTTTAGTTTGCGGTACTTTTTTCCTCAAAAAGGCTCCGAAAGTGGTCAAAACGACCGTTGATTGGGAAGGTTAAAAAACACGTGGTAATGCAGTTACAAAAACAGCTGTACCGTAAGTTCCGTATGGAATATTTTGATTCTGAACACAGCTATGAATAGCAGAGAAGTAGACAAATATCCCATTCACTCTAACTTCTTGTCTAACTTGTTGCAGTATTGGTCAAAATAGACACTGCTTGCCAAAATGTTACAGAAACTGATGTTGGTGCTGTTACTTAAACTCCTGTAACTTTTGATGCGAATATCATTTTTTCTCCAAACTCCAGATTTGAGTAGCAGAGAAGTAGATGAAGCTGGAACACTTGACATTTCTTGTCTAAGTGGTTGCAAAGTGGATTTATTTGCTGATTTGTGTCAAAAAATTGCTTGATTTCACTTACAAAGAATGTCACTTGGGAAGTGATGATGTCACAATGGGGCACTTGAGTTTCTTGAGAGATCCAATGAAGCGGAGGGAGGACATAAAGAGGGACAAGAAAGTGAAAAACGGAAACAGTGTAACAGATTTCAAAAATTCTATACAAACAACTTGATCGAGACCGTTGCGAGTTTGTTGATATTGGAACGGCATTTCTAGCTTAAAAGGTTGTAGGAGGAGTGTCTCCTCATGATTTTGGCCCTGCAGCAGTCGGCGAGTATCCTAGCCAACGGTTCCATTTTGGAATATCCGTATTGACACAGAGAGCTTTTAGTGAAGAGCAGGTGAGGGGTTTCTTAAATCGCTCTCCCTCGAGAACGGTAGACCCAATTTTAAAAAGCGTTTCCGCCCTTGAGAAGCAGAGAAGTAGAGGAAGATTTTATGCCAAACTATGTTTGTGTAACTGTTTGGTTAGTGTCGAAATTATAGTTGTTTGGGAAAGTAATAAATTGCCTTGCTGCTGGCATGATTTACAGACACTTGAAAGTGAGGCGATGGGTTACGAAAACGGCTATAGTTACAGATTGTAGCCCCGATTGAAATTCGCCTTTTTCTATGAAGAGCAGAGAAGCAGGGGAAGATTTTAGTTTGCGGTACTTTTTTCCTCAAAAAGGCTCCGAAAGTGGTCAAAACGACCGTTGATTGGGAAGGTTAAAAAACACGTGGTAATGCAGTTACAAAAACAGCTGTACCGTAAGTTCCGTATGGAATATTTTGATTCTGAACACAGCTATGAATAGCAGAGAAGTAGACAAATATCCCATTCACTCTAACTTCTTGTCTAACTTGTTGCAGTATTGGTCAAAATAGACACTGCTTGCCAAAATGTTACAGAAACTGATGTTGGTGCTGTTACTTAAACTCCTGTAACTTTTGATGCGAATATCATTTTTTCTCCAAACTCCAGATTTGAGTAGCAGAGAAGTAGATGAAGCTGGAACACTTGACATTTCTTGTCTAAGTGGTTGCAAAGTGGATTTATTTGCTGATTTGTGTCAAAAAATTGCTTGATTTCACTTACAAAGAATGTCACTTGGAAGTGATGATGTCACAATGGGGCACTTGAGTTTCTTGAGAGATCCAATGAAAGCGGAGGGAGGACATAAAGAGGACAAGAAAGTGAAAAACGGAAACAGTGTAACAGATTTCAAAAATTCTATACAAACAACTTGATCGAGACCGTTGCGAATTTGTTGATATTGGAACGGCATTTCTAGCTTAAAAGGTGTAGGAGGAGTGTCTCCTCATGATTTTGGCCCTGCAGCGTCGGCGAGTATCCTAGCCAACGGTTCCATTTTGGAATATCCGTATTGACACAGAGAGCTTTTAGTGAAGAGCAGGTGAGGGGTTTCTTAAATCGCTCTCCCTCGAGAACGGTAGACCCAATTTTAAAAGCGTTTCCGCCCTTGAGAAGCAGAGAAGTAGAGGAAGATTTTATGCCAAACTATGTTTGTGTAAACTGTTTGGTTAGTGGTCGAAATTATAGTTGTTTGGGAAAGTAATAAATTGCCTTGCTGCTGGCATGATTTACAGACACTTGAAAGTGAGCGATGGGTACGAAAACGGCTATAGTTACAGATTGGTAGCCCCGATTTGAAATTCGCCTTTTTCTATGAAGAGCAGAGAAGCAGGGGAAGATTTTAGTTTGCGGTACTTTTTTCCTCAAAAAGGCTCCGAAAGTGGTCAAAACGACCGTTGATTGGGAAGGTTAAAAACACGTGGTAATGCAGTTACAAAAACAGCTGTACCGTAAGTTCCGTATGGAATATTTTGATTCTGAACACAGCTATGAATAGCAGAGAGTAGACAAATATCCCATTCACTCTAACTTCTTGTCTAACTTGTTGCAGTATTGGTCAAAATAGACACTGCTTGCCAAAATGTTACAGAAACTGATGTTGGTGCTGTTACTTAAACTCCTGTAACTTTTGATGCGAATATCATTTTTTCTCCAAACTCCAGATTTGAGTAGCAGAGAAGTAGATGAAGCTGGAACACTTGACATTTCTTGTCTAAGTGGTTGCAAAGTGGATTTATTTGCTGATTTGTGTCAAAAAATTGCTTGATTTCACTTACAAAGAATGTCACTTGGAAGTGATGAGGTCACAATGGGGCACTTGAGTTTCTGAGAGATCCAATGAAAGCGGAGGGAGGACATAAAGAGGACAAGAAAGTGAAAAAAACGGAAACAGTGTAACAGATTTCAAAAATTCTATACAAACAACTTGATCGAGACCGTTGCGAATTTGTTGATATTGGAACGCATTTCTAGCTTAAAAGGTGTAGGAGGAGTGTCTCCTCATGATTTTGGCCCTGCAGCGTCGGCGAGTATCCTAGCCAACGGTTCCATTTTGGAATATCCGTATTGACACAGAGAGCTTTTAGTGAAGAGCAGGTGAGGGGTTTCTTAAATCGCTCTCCCTCGAGAACGGTAGACCCAATTTTAAAAGCGTTTCCGCCCTTGAGAAGCAGAGAAGTAGAGGAAGATTTTATGCCAAACTATGTTTGTGTAACTGTTTGGTTAGTGGTCGAAATTATAGTTGTTTGGGAAAGTAATAAATTGCCTTGCTGCTGGCATGATTTACAGACACTTGAAAGTGAGGCGATGGGTTACGAAAACGGCTATAGTTACAGATTGGTAGCCCCGATTTGAAATTCGCCTTTTTCTATGAAGAGCAGAGAAGCAGGGGAAGATTTTAGTTTGCGGTACTTTTTTCCTCAAAAAGGCTCCGAAAGTGGTCAAAACGACCGTTGATTGGGAAGGTTAAAAAAACACGTGGTAATGCAGTTACAAAAACAGCTGTACCGTAAGTTCCGTATGGAATATTTTGATTCTGAACACAGCTATGAATAGCAGAGAAGTAGACAAATATCCCATTCACTCTAACCTTCTTGTCTAACTTGTTGCAGTATTGGTCAAAATAGACACTGCTTGCCAAAATGTTACAGAAACTGATGTTGGTGCTGTTACTTAAACTCCTGTAACTTTTGATGCGAATATCATTTTTTCTCCAAACTCCAGATTTGAGTAGCAGAGAAGTAGATGAAGCTGGAACACTTGACATTTCTTGTCTAAGTGGTTGCAAAGTGGATTTATTTGCTGATTTGTGTCAAAAAAATTGCTTGATTTCACTTACAAAGAATGTCACTTGGAAGTGATGATGTCACAATGGGGCACTTGAGTTTCTTGAGAGATCCAATGAAAGCGGAGGGAGGACATAAAGAGGACAAGAAAGTGAAAAACGGAAACAGTGTAACAGATTTCAAAAATTCTATACAAACAACTTGATCGAGACCGTTGCGAATTTGTTGATATTGGAACGGCATTTCTAGCTTAAAGGTGTAGGAGGAAGTGTCTCCTCATGATTTGGCCCTGCAGCGTCGGCGAGGTATCCTAGCCAACGGTTCCATTTTGGAATATCCGTATTGACACAGAGAGCTTTTAGTGAAGAGCAGGTGAGGGGTTTCTTAAATCGCTCTCCCTCGAGAACGGTAGACCCAATTTTAAAAGCGTTTCCGCCCTTGAGAAGCAGAGAAGTAGAGGAAGATTTTATGCCAAACTATGTTTGTGTAACTGTTTGGTTAGTGGTCGAAATTATAGTTGTTTGGGAAAGTAATAAATTGCCTTGCTGCTGGCATGATTTACAGACACTTGAAAGTGAGGCGATGGTTTACGAAAACGGCTATAGTTACAGATTGGTAGCCCCGATTTGAAATTCGCCTTTTTCTATGAAGAGCAGAGAAGCAGGGGAAGATTTTAGTTTGCGGTACTTTTTTCCTCAAAAAGGCTCCGAAAGTGGTCAAAACGACCGTTGATTGGGAAGGTTAAAAAACACGTGGTAATGCAGTTACAAAAACAGCTGTACCGTAAGTTCCGTATGGAATATTTTGATTCTGAACACAGCTATGAATAGCAGAGAAGTAGACAAATATCCCATTCACTCTAACTTCTTGTCTAACTTGTTGCAGTATTGGTCAAAATAGACACTGCTTGCCAAAATGTTACAGAAACTGATGTTGGTGCTGTTACTTAAACTCCTGTAAACTTTTGATGCGAATATCATTTTTTCTCCAAACTCCAGATTTGAGTAGCAGAGAAGTAGATGAAGCTGGAACACTTGACATTTCTTGTCTAAGTGTTGCAAAGTGGATTATTTGCTGATTTGTGTCAAAAAATTGCTTGATTTCACTTACAAAGAATGTCACTTGGAAGTGATGATGTCACAATGGGGCACTTGAGTTTCTTGAGAGATCCAATGAAAGCGGAGGGAGGACATAAAAGAGGACAAGGAAAGTGAAAAACGGAACAGTGTAACAGATTTCAAAAATTCTATACAAACAACTTGATCGAGACCGTTGCGAGTTTGTTGATATTGGAACGGCATTTCTAGCTTAAAAGGTGTAGGAGGAGTGTCTCCTCATGATTTTGGCCCTGCAGCGTCGGCGAGTATCCTAGCCAACGGTTTCCATTTTGGAATATCGTATTGACACAGAGAGCTTTTAGTGAAGAGCAGGTGAGGGGTTTCTAAATCGCTCTCTCCCTCGAGAACGGTAGACCCCAATTTTAAAAGCGTTTCCGCCCTTGAGAAGCAGAGAAGTAGAGGAAGATTTTATGCCAAACTATGTTTGTGTAACTGTTTGGTTAGTGGTCGAAATTATAGTTGTTTGGGAAAGTAATAAATTGCCTTGCTGCTGGCATGATTTACAGACACTTGAAAGTGAGGCGATGGGTTACGAAAACGGCTATAGTTACAGATTGGTAGCCCCCGAATTGAAATTCGCCTTTTTCTATGAGAGCAGAGAAGCAGGGGAAGATTTTAGTTTGCGGTACTTTTTTCCTCAAAAAATGCTCCGAAAGTGGTCAAAACGACCGTTGATTGGAAGGTTAAAAAACACGTGGTAATGCAGTTACAAAAACAGCTGTACCGTAAGTTCCGTATGGAATATTTTGATTCTGAACACAGCTATGAATAGCAGAGAAGTAGACAAATATCCCATTCACTCTAACTTCTTGTCTAACTTGTTGCAGTATTGGTCAAAATAGACACTGCTTGCCAAATGTTACAGAAACTGATGTTGGTGCTGTTACTTAAACTCCTGTAACTTTTGATGCGAATATCATTTTTTCTCCAAACTCCAGATTTGAGTAGCAGAGAAGTAGATGAAGCTGGAAACACTTGACATTTCTTGTCTAAGTGGTTGCAAAGTGGATTTATTTGCTGATTTGTGTCAAAAAATTGCTTGATTTCACTTACAAAGAATGTCACTTGGAAGTGATGATGTCACAATGGGGCACTTGAGTTTCTTGAGAGATCCAATGAAAGCGGAGGGAGGACATAAAGAGGACAAGGAAAGTGAAAAACGGAAACAGTGTAACAGATTTCAAAAATTCTATACAAACAACTTGATCGAGACCGTTGCGAGTTTGTTGATATTGGAACGGCATTTCTAGCTTAAAAGGTGTAGGAGGAGTGTCTCCTCATGATTTTGGCCCTGCAGCGTCGGCGAGTTATCCTAGCCAACGGTTCCATTTTGGAATATCCGTATTGACACAGAGAGCTTTTAGTGAAGAGCAGGTGAGGGGTTTCTTAAATCGCTCTCCCTCGAGAACGGTAGACCCAATTTTAAAAGCGTTTCCGCCCTTGAGAAGCAGAGAAGTAGAGGAAGATTTTATGCCAAACTATGTTTGTGTAACTGTTTGGTTTAGTGGTCGAAATTATAGTTGTTTGGGAAAGTAATAAATTGCCTTGCTGCTGGCATGATTTACAGACACTTGAAAGTGAGGCGATGGGTTACGAAAACGGCTATAGTTACAGATTGGTAGCCCCGATTTGAAATTCGCCTTTTTCTATGAAGAGCAGAGAAGCAGGGGAAGATTTTAGTTTGCGGTACTTTTTTTCCTCAAAAAGGCTCCGAAAGTGGTCAAAACGACCGTTGATTGGGAAGGTTAAAAAACACGTGGTAATGCAGTTACAAAAACAGCTGTACCGTAAGTTCCGTATGGAATATTTTGATTCTGAACACAGCTATGAATAGCAGAGAAGTAGACAAATATCCCATTCACTCTAACTTCTTGTCTAACTTGTTGCAGTATTGGTCAAAATAGACACTGCTTGCCAAAATGTTACAGAAACTGATGTTGGTGCTGTTACTTAAACTCCTGTAACTTTTGATGCGAATATCATTTTTTCTCCAAACTCCAGATTTGAGTAGCAGAGAAGTAGATGAAGCTGGAAACACTTGACATTTCTTGTCTAAGTGGTTGCAAAGTGGATTTATTTGCTGATTTGTGTCAAAAAATTGCTTGATTTCACTTACAAAGAATGTCACTTGGAAGTGATGATGTCACAATGGGGCACTTGAGTTTCTTGAGAGATCCAATGAAAGCGGAGGGAGGACATAAAGAGGACAAGAAAGTGAAAAACGGAAACAGTGTAACAGATTTCAAAATTCTATACAAACAACTTGATCGAGACCGTTGCGAAGTTTGTTGATATTGGAACGGCATTTCTAGCTTAAAAGGTGTAGGAGGAGTGTCTCCTCATGATTTTGGCCCTGCAGCGTCGGCGAGTATCCTAGCCAACGGTTCCATTTTGAATATCCGTATTGACACAGAGAGCTTTTAGTGAAGAGCAGGTGAGGGGTTTCTTAAATCGCTCTCCCTCGAGAACGGTAGACCCAATTTTAAAAGCGTTTCCGCCCTTGAGAAGCAGAGAAGTAGAGGAAGATTTTATGCCAAACTATGTTTGTGTAACTGTTTGGTTAGTGGTCGAAATTATAGTTGTTTGGGAAAGTAATAAATTGCCTTGCTGCTGGCATGATTTACAGACACTTGAAAGTGAGGCGATGGGTTACGAAAACGGCTATAGTTACAGATTGGTAGCCCCGATTTGAAATTCGCCTTTTTCTATGAAGAGCAGAGAAGCAGGGGAAGATTTTAGTTTGCGGTACTTTTTTCCTCAAAAATGCTCCGAAAGTGGTCAAAACGACCGTTGATTGGGAAGGTTAAAAAAACACGTGGTAATGCAGTTACAAAAACAGCTGTACCGTAAGTTCCGTATGGAATATTTTGATTCTGAACACAGCTATGAATAGCAGAGAAGTAGACAAATATCCCATTCACTCTAACTTCTTGTCTAACTTGTTGCAGTATTGGTCAAAATAGACACTGCTTGCCAAAATGTTACAGAAACTGATGTTGGTGCTGTTACTTAAACTCCTGTAACTTTTGATGCGAATATCATTTTTTCTCCAAACTCCAGATTTGAGTAGCAGAGAAGTAGATGAAGCTGGAACACTTGACAATTTCTTGTCTAAGTGGTTGCAAAGTGGATTTATTTGCTGATTGTGTCAAAAAATTGCTTGATTTCACTTACAAAGAATGTCACTTGGAAGTGATGATGTCACAAATGGGGCACTTGAGTTTCTTGAGAGATCCAATGAAAGCGGAGGGAGGACATAAAGAGGACAAGAAAGTGAAAAACGGAAACAGGTGTAACAGATTTCAAAAATTCTATACAAACAACTTGATCGAGACCGTTGCGAGATTTGTTGATATTGGAACGGCATTTCTAGCTTAAAAGGTGTAGGAGGAGTGTCTCCTCATGATTTTGGCCCTGCAGCGTCGGCGAGTATCCTAGCCAACGGTTCCATTTGGAATATCCGTATTGACACAGAGAGCTTTTAGTGAAGAGCAGGTGAGGGGTTTCTTAAATCGCTCTCCCTCGAGAACGGTAGACCCAATTTTAAAAGCGTTTCCGCCCTTGAGAAGCAGAGAAGTAGAGGAAGATTTTATGCCAAACTATGTTTGTGTAACTGTTTGGTTAGTGGTCGAAATTATAGTTGTTTGGGAAAGTAATAAATTGCCTTGCTGCTGGCATGATTTACAGACACTTGAAAGTGAGGCGATGGGTTACGAAAACGGCTATAGTTACAGATTGGTAGCCCCGATTTGAAATTCGCCTTTTTCTATGAAGAGCAGAGAAGCAGGGGAAGATTTTAGTTTGCGGTACATTTTTTCCTCAAAAATGCTCCGAAAGTGGTCAAACGACCGTTGATTGGGAAGGTTAAAAAACACGTGGTAATGCAGTTACAAAAACAGCTGTACCGTAAGTTCCGTATGGAATATTTTGATTCTGAACACAGCTATGAATAGCAGAGAAGTAGACAAATATCCCATTCACTCTAACTTCTTGTCTAACTTGTTGCAGTATTGGTCAAATAGACCATGCTTGCCAAAATGTTACAGAAACTGATGTTGGTGCTGTTACTTAAACTCCTGTAACTTTTGATGCGAATATCATTTTTTCTCCAAACTCCAGATTTGAGTAGCAGAGAAGTAGATGAAGCTGGAACACTTGACATTCTTGTCTAAGTGGTTGCAAAGTGGATTTATTGCTGATTTGTGTCAAAAAATTGCTTGATTTCACTTACAAAGAATGTCACTTGGAAGTGATGATGTCACAATGGGGCACTTGAGTTTCTTGAGAGATCCAATGAAAGCGGAGGGAGGACATAAAGAGGACAAGAAAGTGAAAAACGGAAACAGTGTAACAGATTTCAAAAATTCTATACAAACAACTTGATCGAGACCGTTGCGAGTTTGTTGATATTGGAACGGCATTTCTAGCTTAAAAGGTGTAGGAGGAGTGTCTCCTCATGATTTTGGCCTGCAGCGTCGGCGAGTATCCTAGCCAACGGTTCCATTTTGGAATATCCGTATTGACACAGAGAGCTTTTAGTGAAGAGCAGGTGAGGGGTTTCTTAAATCGCTCTCCCTCGAGAACGGTAGACCCAATTTTAAAAGCGTTTCCGCCCTTGAGAAGCAGAGAAGTAGAGGAAGATTTTATGCCAAACTAGTTTGTGTAACTGTTTGGTTAGTGGTCGAAATTATAGTTGTTTGGGAAGTAATAAATTGCCTTGCTGCTGGCATGATTTACAGACACTGAAAGTGAGGCGATGGGTTACGAAAACGGCTATAGTTACAGATTGGTAGCCCCGATTTGAAATTCGCCTTTTTCTATGAAGAGCAGAGAAGCAGGGGAAGATTTTAGTTTGCGGTACTTTTTTCCTCAAAAATGCTCCGAAAGTGGTCAAAACGACCGTTGATTGGGAAGGTTAAAAACACGTGGTAATGCAGTTACAAAAACAGCTGTACCGTAAGTTCCGTATGGAATATTTTGATTCTGAACACAGCTATGAATAGCAGAGAAGTAGACAAATATCCCATTCACTCTAACTTCTTGTCTAACTTGTTGCAGTATTGGTCAAAATAGACACTGCTTGCCAAAATGTTACAGAAACTGATGTTGGTGCTGTTACTTAAACTCCTGTAACTTTTGATGCGAATATCATTTTTTCTCCAAACTCCAGATTTGAGTAGCAGAGAAGTAGATGAAGCTGGAACACTTGACATTTCTTGTCTAAGTGGTTGCAAAGTGGATTTATTTGCTGATTTGTGTCAAAAAATTGCTTGATTTCACTTACAAAGAATGTCACTTGGAAGTGATGATGTCACAATGGGGCACTTGAGTTTCTTGAGAGATCCAATGAAAGCGGAGGGAGGACATAAAGAGGACAAGAAAGGTGAAAACGGAAACAGTGTAACAGATTTCAAAAATTCTATACAAACAACTTGATCGAGACCGTTGCGAGTTTGTTGATATTGGAACGGCATTTCTAGCTTAAAAGGTGTAGGAGGAGTGTCTCCTCATGATTTTGGCCCTGCAGCGTCGGCGAGTATCCTAGCCAACGTTTCCATTTTGGAATATCACGTATTGGACACAGAGAGCTTTAGTGAAGAGCAGGTGAGGGGTTTCTTAAATCGCTCTCCTCGAGAACGGTAACCCAATTTTAAAAGCGTTTCCGCCCTTGAGAAGCAGAGAAGTAGAGGAAGATTTTATGCCAAACTATGTTTGTGTAACTGTTTGGTTAGTGGTCGAAATTATAGTTGTTTGGGAAAGTAATAAATTGCCTTGCTGCTGGCATTATTTACAGACACTTGAAAGTGAGCGATGGTACGAAAACGGCTATAGTTACAGATTGGTAGCCCGATTTGAAATTCGCCTTTTTCTATGAAGAGCAGAGAAGCAGGGGAAGATTTTAGTTTGCGGTACTTTTTTCCTCAAAAATGCTCCGAAAGTGGTCAAAACGACCGTTGATTGGAAGGTTAAAAAACACGTGGTAATGCAGTTACAAAAACAGCTGTACCGTAAGTTCCGTATGGAATATTTTGATTCTGAACACAGCTATGAATAGCAAGAGAAGTAGACAAATATCCCATTCACTCTAACTTCTTGTCTAACTTGTTGCAGTATTGGTCAAAATAGACACTGCTTGCCAAAATGTTACAGAAACTGATGTTGGTGCTGTTACTTAAACTCCTGTAACTTTGATGCGAATATCATTTTTTCTCCAAACTCCAGATTTGAGTAGCAGAGAAGTAGATGAAGCTGGAACACTTGACATTTCTTGTCTAAGTGGTTGCAAAGTGGATTTATTTGCTGATTTGTGTCAAAAAATTGCTTGATTTCACTTACAAAGAATGTCACTTGGAAGTGATGATGTCACAATGGGGCACTTGAGTTTCTTGAGAGATCCAATGAAAGCGGAGGGAGGACATAAAGAGGACAAGAAAGTGAAAAACGGAAACAGTGTAACAGATTTCAAAAATTCTATACAAACAACTTGATCGAGACCGTTGCGAATTTGTTGATATTGGAACGGCATTTCTAGCTTAAAAGGTGTAGGAGGAGTGTCTCCTCATGATTTTGGCCCTGCAGCGTCGGCGAGTATCCTAGCCAACGGTTCCATTTTGGAATATCAGTATTGACACAGAGAGCTTTTAGTGAAGAGCAGGTGAGGGGTTTCTTAAATCGCTCTCCCTCGAGAACGGTAGACCCAATTTTTAAAAGCGTTTCCGCCCTTGAGAAGCAGAGAAGTAGAGGAAGATTTTATGCCAAACTATGTTTGTGTAACTGTTTGGTTAGTGGTCGAAATTATAGTTGTTTGGGAAAGTAATAAATTGCCTTGCTGCTGGCATGATTTACAGACACTTGAAAGTGAGGCGATGGGTTACGAAAACGGCTATAGTTACAGATTGGTAGCCCCGATTTGAAATTCGCCTTTTTCTATGAAGAGCAGAGAAGCAGGGGAAGATTTAGTTTGCGGTACTTTTTTCCTCAAAAAGGCTCCGAAAGTGGTCAAAACGACCGTTGATTGGGAAGGTTAAAAAACACGTGGTAATGCAGTTACAAAAACAGCTGTACCGTAAGTTCCGTATGGAATATTTTGATTCTGAACACAGCTATGAATAGCAGAGAAGTAGACAAATATCCCATTCACTCTAACTTCTTGTCTAACTTGTTGCAGTATTGGTCAAAATAGACACTGCTTGCCAAAATGTTACAGAAACTGATGTTGGTGCTGTTACTTAAACTCCTGTAACTTTTGATGCGAATATCATTTTTTCTCCAAACTCCAGATTTGAGTAGCAGAGAAGTAGATGAAGCTGGAACACTTGACATTTCTTGTCTAAGTGGTTGCAAAGTGGATTTATTTGCTGATTTGTGTCAAAAAATTGCTTGATTTCACTTACAAAGAATGTCACTTGGAAGTGATGATGTCACAATGGGCACTTGAGTTTCTTGAGAGATCCATGAAAGCGGAGGGAGGACATAAAGAGGACAAGAAAGTGAAAAACGGAAACAGTGTAACAGATTTCAAAAATTCTATACAACAACTTGATCGAGACCGTTGCGAATTTGTTGATATTGGAACGGCATTTCTAGCTTAAAAGGTGTAGGAGGAGTGTCTCCTCATGATTTTGGCCCTGCAGCGTCGGCGAGTATCCTAGCCAACGGTTCCATTTTGGAATATCAGTATTGACACAGAGAGCTTTTAGTGAAGAGCAGGTGAGGGGTTTCTTAAATCGCTCTCCCTCGAGAACGGTAGACCAATTTTAAAAGCGTTTCCGCCCTTGAGAAGCAGAGAAGTAGAGGAAGATTTTATGCCAAACTATGTTGGTGTAACTGTTTGGTTAGTGGTCGAAATTATAGTTGTTTGGGAAAGTAATAAATTGCCTTGCTGCTGCATGATTTACAGACACTTGAAAGTGAGGCGATGGGTTACGAAAACGGCTATAGTTACAGATTGGTAGCCCCGATTTGAAATTCGCCTTTTTCTATGAAGAGCAGAGAAGCAGGGGAAGATTTTAGTTTGCGGTACTTTTTTCCTCAAAAATGCTCCGAAAGTGGTCAAAACGACCGTTGATTGGGAAGGTTTAAAAAACACGTGGTAATGCAGTTACAAAAAACAGCTGTACCGTAAGTTCCGTATGGAATATTTTGATTCTGAACACAGCTATGAATAGCAGAGAAGTAGACAAATATCCCATTCACTCTAACTTCTTGTCTAACTTGTTGCAGTATTGGTCAAAATAGACACTGCTTGCCAAAATGTTACAGAAACTGATGTTGGTGCTGTTACTTAAACTCCTGTAACTTTTGATGCGAATATCATTTTTTCTCCAAACTCCAGATTTGAGTAGCAGAGAAGTAGATGAAGCTGGAACACTTGACATTTCTTGTCTAAGTGGTTGCAAAGTGGATTTATTTGCTGATTTGTGTCAAAAAATTGCTTGATTTCACTTACAAAGAATGTCACTTGGAAGTGATGATGTCACAATGGGGCACTTGAGTTTCTTGAGAGATCCAATGAAAGCGGAGGGAGGACATAAAGAGGACAAGAAAGTGAAAAACGGAAACAGTGTAACAGATTTCAAAAATTCTATACAAACAACTTGATCGAGACCGTTGCGAATTTGTTGATATTGGAACGGCATTTCTAGCTTAAAAGGTGTAGGAGGAGTGTCTCCTCATGATTTTGGCCCTGCAGCGTCGGCGAGTATCCTAGCCAACGGTTCCATTTTGGAATATCCGTATTGACACAGAGAGCTTTAGTGAAGAGCAGGTGAGGGGTTTCTTAAATCGCTCTCCCTCGAGAACGGTAGACCCAATTTTAAAAGCGTTTCCGCCCTTGAGAAGCAGAGAAGTAGAGGAAGATTTTATGCCAAACTATGTTGTGTAACTGTTTGGTTAGTGGTCGAAATTATAGTTGTTTGGGAAAGTAATAAATTGCCTTGCTGCTGGCATGATTTACAGACACTTGAAAGTGAGGCGATGGGTTACGAAAACGGCTATAGTTACAGATTGGTAGCCCCGATTTGAAATTCGCCTTTTTCTATGAAGAGCAGAGAAGCAGGGAAGATTTTAGTTTGCGGTACTTTTTTCCTCAAAAAGGCTCCGAAAGTGGTCAAAACGACCGTTGATTGGGAAGGTTAAAAAACACGTGGTAATGCAGTTACAAAAACAGCTGTACCGTAAGTTCCGTATGGAATATTTTGATTCTGAACACAGCTATGAATAGCAGAGAAGTAGACAAATATCCCATTCACTCTAACTTCTTGTCTAACTTGTTGCAGTATTGGTCAAAATAGACACTGCTTGCCAAAATGTTACAGAAACTGATGTTGGTGCTGTTACTTAAACTCCTGTAACTTTGATGCGAATATCATTTTTTTCTCCAAACTCCAGATTTGAGTAGCAGAGAAGTAGATGAAGCTGGAACACTTGACATTTCTTGTCTAAGTGGTTGCAAAGTGGATTTATTTGCTGATTTGTGTCAAAAAATTGCTTGATTTCACTTACAAAGAATGTCACTTGGAAGTGATGATGTCACAATGGGCACTTGAGTTTCTTGAGAGATCCAATGAAAGCGGAGGGAGGACATAAAGAGGACAAGAAAGTGAAAAAACGGAAACAGTGTAACAGATTTCAAAAATTCTATACAAACAACTTGATCGAGACCGTTGCGAGTTTGTTGATATTGGAACGGCATTTCTAGCTTAAAAGGGTGTAGGAGGAGTGTCTCCTCATGATTTTGGCCCTGCAGCGTCGGCGAGTACCTAGCCAACGGTTTCCATTTTGGAATATCAGTATTGACACAGAGAGCTTTTAGTGAAGAGCAGGTGAGGGGTTTCTTAAATCGCTCTCCCTCGAGAACGGTAGACCCAATTTTAAAAGCGTTTCCGCCCTTGAGAAGCAGAGAAGTAGAGGAAGATTTTATGCCAAACTATGTTTGTGTAACTGTTTGGTTAGTGGTCGAAAATTATAGTTGTTTGGGAAAGTAATAAATTGCCTTGCTGCTGGCATGATTTACAGACACTTGAAAGTGAGGCGATGGGTTACGAAAACGGCTATAGTTACAGATTGGTAGCCCCGATTTGAAATTCGCCTTTTTCTATGAAGAGCAGAGAAGCAGGGGAAGATTTTAGTTTGCGGTACTTTTTTTCCTCAAAAATGCTCCGAAAGTGGTCAAAACGACCGTTGATTGGGAAGGTTAAAAAACACGTGGTAATGCAGTTACAAAAACAGCTGTACCGTAAGTTCCGTATGGAATATTTTGATTCTGAACACAGCTATGAATAGCAGAGAAGTAGACAAATATCCCATTCACTCTAACTTCTTGTCTAACTTGTTGCAGTATTGGTCAAAATAGACACTGCTTGCCAAAATGTTACAGAAACTGATGTTGGTGCTGTTACTTAAACTCCTGTAACTTTTGATGCGAATATCATTTTTTCTCCAAACTCCAGATTTGAGTAGCAGAGAAGTAGATGAAGCTGGAACACTTGACATTTCTTGTCTAAGTGGTTGCAAAGTGGATTTATTTGCTGATTTGTGTCAAAAAATTGCTTGATTTCACTTACAAAGAATGTCACTTGGAAGTGATGATGTCACAATGGGGCACTTGAGTTTCTTGAGAGATCCAATGAAAGCGGAGGGAGGACATAAAGAGGACAAGAAAGTGAAAAACGGAAACAGTGTAACAGATTTCAAAAATTCTATACAAACAACTTGATCGAGACCGTTGCGAATTTGTTGATATTGGAACGGCATTTCTAGCTTAAAAGGTGTAGGAGGAGTGTCTCCTCATGATTTTGGGCCCTGCAGCGTCGGCGAGTATCCTAGCCAACGGTTCCATTTTGGAATATCAGTATTGACACAGAGAGCTTTTAGTGAAGAGCAGGTGAGGGGTTTCTTAAATCGCTCTCCCTCGAGAACGGTAGACCCAATTTTAAAAGCGTTTCCGCCCTTGAGAAAGCAGAGAAGTAGAGGAAGATTTTATGCCAAACTATGTTTGTGTAACTGTTTGGTTAGTGGTCGAAATTATAGTTGTTTGGGAAAGTAATAAATTGCCTTGCTGCTGGCATGATTTACAGGACACTTGAAAGTGAGGCGATGGGTTACGAAAACGGCTATAGTTACAGATTGGTAGCCCCGATTTGAAATTCGCCTTTTTCTATGAAGAGCAGAGAAGCAGGGGAAGATTTTAGTTTGCTGGTACTTTTTTCCTCAAAAGGCTCCGAAAGTGGTCAAAACGACCGTTGATTGGGAAGGTTAAAAAACACGTGGTAATGCAGTTACAAAAACAGCTGTACCGTAAGTTCCGTATGGAATATTTTGATTCTGAACACAGCTATGAATAGCAGAGAAGTAGACAAATATCCCATTCACTCTAACTTCTTGTCTAACTTGTTGCAGTATTGGTCAAATAGACACTGCTTGCCAAAATGTTACAGAAACTGATGTTGGTGCTGTTACTTAAACTCCTGTAACTTTTGATGCGAATATCATTTTTTCTCCAAACTCCAGATTTGAGTAGCAGAGAAGTAGATGAAGCTGGAACACTTGACATTTCTTGTCTAAGTGGTTGCAAGTGGATTTATTTGCTGATTTGTGTCAAAAAATTGCTTGATTTCACTTACAAAGAATGTCACTTGGAAGTGATGATGTCACAATGGGGGCACTTGAGTTTCTTGAGAGATCCAATGAAAGCGGAGGGAGGACATAAAGAGGACAAGAAAGTGAAAAACGGAAACAGTGTAACAGATTTCAAAAATTCTATACAAACAACTTGATCGAGACCGTTGCGAATTTGTTGATATTGGAACGGCATTTCTAGCTTAAAAGGTGTAGGAGGAGTGTCTCCTCATGATTTTGGCCCTGCAGCGTCGGCGAGTATCCTAGCCAACGGTTCCATTTGGAATATCAGTATTGACACAGAGAGCTTTTAGTGAAGAGCAGGTGAGGGGTTTCTTAAATCGCTCTCCCTCGAGAACGGTAGACCCAATTTTAAAAGCGTTTCCGCCCTTGAGAAGCAGAGAAGTAGAGGAAGATTTTATGCCAAACTATGTTTGTGTAACTGTTTGGTTAGTGGTCGAAATTATAGTTGTTTGGGAAAGTAATAAATTGCCTTGCTGCTGGCATGATTTACAGACACTTGAAAGTGAGGCGATGGGTTACGAAAACGGCTATAGTTACAGATTGGTAGCCCCGATTTGAAATTCGCCTTTTTCTATGAAGAGCAGAGAAGCAGGGGAAGATTTTAGTTTGCGGTACTTTTTTCTCAAAAAGGCTCCGAAGTGGTCAAAACGACCGTTGATTGGGAAGGTTAAAAAACACGTGGTAATGCAGTTACAAAAACAGCTGTACCGTAAGTTCCGTATGGAATATTTTGATTCTGAACACAGCTATGAATAGCAGAGAAGTAGACAAATATCCCATTCACTCTAACTTCTTGTCTAACTTGTTGCAGTATTGGTCAAAATAGACACTGCTTGCCAAAATGTTACAGAAAACTGATGTTGGTGCTGTTACTTAAACTCCTGTAACTTTTGATGCGAATATCATTTTTTCTCCAAACTCCAGATTTGAGTAGCAGAGAAGTAGATGAAGCTGGAACACTTGACATTTCTTGTCTAAGTGGTTGCAAAGTGGATTTATTTGCTGATTTGTGTCAAAAAATTGCTTGATTTCACTTACAAAGAATGTCACTTGGAAGTGATGATGTCACAATGGGGCACTTGAGTTTCTTGAGAGATCCAATTGAAAGCGGAGGGAGGACATAAAGAGGACAAGAAAGTGAAAAACGGAAACAGTGTAACAGATTTCAAAAATTCTATACAACAACTTGATCGAGACCGTTGCGAATTTGTTGATATTGGAACGGCATTTCTAGCTTAAAAGGTGTAGGAGGAGTGTCTCCTCATGATTTTGGCCCTGCAGCGTCGGCGAGTATCCTAGCCAACGGTTCCATTTGGAATATCAGTATTGACACAGAGAGCTTTTAGTGAAGAGCAGGTGAGGGGTTTCTTAAATCGCTCTCCCTCGAGAACGTAGACCCAATTTTAAAAGCGTTTCCGCCCTTGAGAAGCAGAGAAGTAGAGGAAGATTTTATGCCAAACTATGTTTGTGTAACTGTTTGGTTAGTGGTCGAAATTATAGTTGTTTGGGAAAGTATAAATGCCTTGCTGCTGGCATGATTTACAGACACTTGAAAGTGAGGCGATGGGTTACGAAAACGGCTATAGTTACAGATTGGTAGCCCCGATTTGAAATTCGCCTTTTTCTATGAAGAGCAGAGAAGCAGGGGAAGATTTTAGTTTTGCGTACTTTTTTCCTCAAAAAGGCTCCGAAAGTGGTCAAAACGACCGTTGATTGGGAAGGTTAAAAACACGTGGTAATGCAGTTACAAAAACAGCTGTACCGTAAGTTCCGTATGGAATATTTTGATTCTGAACACAGCTATGAATAGCAGAGAAGTAGACAAATATCCCATTCACTCTAACTTCTTGTCTAACTTGTTGCAGTATTGGTCAAAATAGACACTGCTTGCCAAAATGTTACAGAAACTGATGTTGGTGCTGTTACTTAAACTCCTGTAACTTTTGATGCGAATATCATTTTTTCTCCAAACTCCAGATTTGAGTAGCAGAGAAGTAGATGAAGCTGGAACACTTGACATTTCTTGTCTAAGTGGTTGCAAAGTGGATTTATTTGCTGATTTGTGTCAAAAAATTGCTTGATTTCACTTACAAAGAATGTCACTTGGAAGTGATGATGTCACAATGGGGCACTTGAGTTTCTTGAGAGATCCAATTGAAAGCGGAGGGAGGACATAAAGAGGACAAGAAAGTGAAAAACGGAAACAGTGTAACAGATTTCAAAAATTCTATACAAACAACTTGATCGAGACCGTTGCGAATTTGTTGATATTGGAACGGCATTTCTAGCTTAAAAGGTGTAGGAGGAGTGTCTCCTCATGATTTTGGCCCTGCAGCGTCGGCGAGTATCCTAGCCAACGGTTTCCATTTTGGAATATCAGTATTGACACAGAGAGCTTTTAGTGAAGAGCAGGTGAGGGGTTTCTTAAATCGCTCTCCCTCGAGAACGGTAGACCCAATTTTAAAAGCGTTTCCGCCCTTGAGAAGCAGAGAAGTAGAGGAAGATTTTATGCCAAACTATGTTTGTGTAACTGTTTGGTTAGTGGTCGAAATTATAGTTGTTTGGGAAAGTAATAAATTGCCTTGCTGCTGGCATGATTTACAGACACTTGAAAGTGAGGCGATGGGTTACGAAAACGGCTATAGTTACAGATTGGTAGCCCCGATTTGAAATTCGCCTTTTTCTATGAAGAGCAGAGAAGCAGGGGAAGATTTTAGTTTGCGGTACTTTTTTCCTCAAAAAGGCTCCGAAAGTGGTCAAAACGACCGTTGATTGGGAAGGTTAAAAAACACGTGGTAATGCAGTTACAAAAACAGCTGTACCGTAAGTTCCGTATGGAATATTTTGATTCTGAACACAGCTATGAATAGCAGAGAAGTAGACAAATATCCCATTCACTCTAACTTCTTGTCTAACTTGTTGCAGTATTGGTCAAAATAGACACTGCTTGCCAAAATGTTACAGAACTGATGTTGGTGCTGTTACTTAAACTCCTGTAACTTTTGATGCGAATATCATTTTTTTCTCCAAACTCCAGATTTGAGTAGCAGAGAAGTAGATGAAGCTGGAACACTTGACATTTCTTGTCTAAGTGGTTGCAAAGTGGATTTATTTGCTGATTTGTGTCAAAAAATTGCTTGATTTCACTTACAAAGAATGTCACTTGGAAGTGATGATGTCACAATGGGGCACTTGAGTTTCTTGAGAGATCCAATGAAAGCGGAGGGAGGACATAAAGAGGACAAGAAAGTGAAAAACGGAAACAGTGTAACAGATTTCAAAATTCTATACAAACAACTTGATCGAGGACCGTTGCGAATTTGTTGATATTGGAACGGCATTTCTAGCTTAAAAGGTGTAGGAGGAGTGTCTCCTCATGATTTTGGGCCCTGCAGCGTCGGCGAGTATCCTAGCCAACGTTCCATTTTGGAATATCAGTATTGACACAGAGAGCTTTTAGTGAAGAGCAGGTGAGGGGTTTCTTAAATCGCTCTCCCTCGAGAACGGTAGACCCAATTTTAAAAGCGTTTCCGCCCTTGAGAAGCAGAGAAGTAGAGGAAGATTTTATGCCAAACTATGTTTGTGTAACTGTTGTGTTAGTGGTCGAAATTATAGTTGTTTGGGAAAGTAATAAATTGCCTTGCTGCTGGCATGATTTACAGACACTTGAAAGTGAGGCGATGGGTTACGAAAACGGCTATAGTTACAGATTGGTAGCCCCGATTTGAAATTCGCCTTTTTCTATGAAGAGCAGAGAAGCAGGGGAAGATTTTAGTTTGCGGTACTTTTTTCCTCAAAAAGGCTCCGAAAGTGGTCAAAACGACCGTTGATTGGGAAGGTTAAAAAACACGTGGTAATGCAGTTACAAAAACAGCTGTACCGTAAGTTCCGTATGGAATATTTTGATTCTGAACACAGCTATGAATAGCAGAGAAGTAGACAAATATCCCATTCACTCTAACTTCTTGTCTAACTTGTTGCAGTATTGGTCAAAATAGACACTGCTTGCCAAAATGTTACAGAAACTGATGTTGGTGCTGTTACTTAAACTCCTGTAACTTTTGATGCGAATATCATTTTTTCTCCAAACTCCAGATTTGAGTAGCAGAGAAGTAGATGAAGCTGGAACACTTGACATTTCTTGTCTAAGTGGTTGCAAAGTGGATTTATTTGCTGATTTGTGTCAAAAAATTGCTTGATTTCACTTACAAAGAATGTCACTTGGAAGTGATGATGTCACAATGGGGCACTTGAGTTCTTGAGAGATCCAATGAAAGCGGAAGGGAGGACATAAAGAGGACAGAAAGTGAAAAACGGAAACAGTGTAACAGATTTCAAAAATTCTATACAAACAACTTGATCGAGACCGTTGCGAATTTGTTGATATTGGAACGGCATTTCTAGCTTAAAAGGTGTAGGAGGAGTGTCTCCTCATGATTTTGGCCCTGCAGCGTCGGCGAGTATCCTAGCCAACGGTTCCATTTTGGAATATCAGTATTGACACAGAGAGCTTTTAGTGAAGAGCAGGTGAGGGGTTTCTTAAATCGCTCTCCCTCGAGAACGGTAGACCCAATTTAAAAGCGTTTCCGCCCTTGAGAAGCAGAGAAGTAGAGGAAGATTTTATGCCAAACTATGTTTGTGTAACTGTTTGGTTAGTGGTCGAAATTATAGTTGTTTGGGAAAGTAATAAATTGCCTTGCTGCTGGCATGATTTACAGACACTTGAAAGTGAGGCGATGGGTTACGAAAACGGCTATAGTTACAGATTGGTAGCCCCGATTTGAAATTCGCCTTTTTCTATGAAGAGCAGAGAAGCAGGGGAAGATTTTAGTTTGCGGTACTTTTTTTCCTCAAAAAGGCTCCGAAAGTGGTCAAAACGACCGTTGATTGGGAAGGTTAAAAACACGTGGTAATGCAGTTACAAAAACAGCTGTACCGTAAGTTCCGTATGGAATATTTTGATTCTGAACACAGCTATGAATAGCAGAGAAGTAGACAAATATCCCATTCACTCTAACTTCTTGTCTAACTTGTTGCAGTATTGGTCAAAATAGACACTGCTTGCCAAAATGTTACAGAAACTGATGTTGGTGCTGTTACTTAAACTCCTGTAACTTTTGATGCGAATATCATTTTTTCTCCAAACTCCAGATTTGAGTAGCAGAGAAGTAGATGAAGCTGGAACACTTGACATTTCTTGTCTAAGTGGTTGCAAAGTGGATTTATTTGCTGATTTGTGTCAAAAAATTGCTTGATTTCACTTACAAAGAATGTCACTTGGAAGTGATGATGTCACAATGGGGCACTTGAGTTTCTTGAGAGATCCAATGGAAAGCGGAGGGAGACATAAAGAGGACAAGAAAGTGAAAAAACGGAAACAGTGTAACAGATTTCAAAAATTCTATACAAACAACTTGATCGAGACCGTTGCGAATTTGTTGATATTGGAACGGCATTTCTAGCTTAAAAGGTGTAGGAGGAGTGTCTCCTCATGATTTTGGCCCTGCAGCGTCGGCGAGTATCCTAGCCACGGTTCCATTTTGGAATATCAGTATTGACACAGAGAGCTTTTAGTGAAGAGCAGGTGAGGGGTTTCTTAAATCGCTCTCCCTCGAGAACGGTAGACCCAATTTAAAAGCGTTTCCGCCCTTGAGAAGCAGAGAAGTAGAGGAAGATTTTATGCCAAACTATGTTTGTGTAACTGTTTGGTTAGTGGTCGAAATTATAGTTGTTTGGGAAAGTAATAAATTGCCTTGCTGCTGGCATGATTTACAGACACTTGAAAGTGAGGCGATGGGTTACGAAAACGGCTATAGTTACAGATTGGTAGCCCCGATTTGAAATTCGCCTTTTTCTATGAAGAGCAGAGAAGCAGGGGAAGATTTTAGTTTGCGGTACTTTTTTCCTCAAAAAGGCTCCGAAAGTGGTCAAAACGACCGTTGATTGGGAAGGTTAAAAAAACACGTGGTAATGCAGTTACAAAAACAGCTGTACCGTAAGTTCCGTATGGAATATTTTGATTCTGAACACAGCTATGAATAGCAGAGAAGTAGACAAATATCCCATTCACTCTAACTTCTTGTCTAACTTGTTGCAGTATTGGTCAAAATAGACACTGCTTGCCAAAATGTTACAGAAACTGATGTTGGTGCTGTTACTTAAACTCCTGTAACTTTTGATGCGAATATCATTTTTTCTCCAAACTCCAGATTTGAGTAGCAGAGAAGTAGATGAAGCTGGAACACTTGACATTTCTTGTCTAAGTGGTTGCAAAGTGGATTTATTTGCTGATTTGTGTCAAAAATTGCTTGATTTCACTTACAAAGAATGTCACTTGGAAGTGATGATGTCACAATGGGGCACTTGAGTTTCTTGAGAGATCCAATTGAAAGCGGAGGGAGGACATAAAGAGGACAAGAAAGTGAAAAACGGAAACAGTGTAACAGATTTCAAAAATTCTATACAAACAACTTGATCGAGACCGTTGCGAATTTGTTGATATTGGAACGGCATTTCTAGCTTAAAGGTGTAGGAGGAGTGTCTCCTCATGATTTTGGCCCTGCAGCGTCGGCGAGTATCCTAGCCAACTAGGAAAATATTCCATTTTGGAATATCAGTATTGACACAGAGAGCTTTTAGTGAAGAGCAGGTGAGGGGTTTCTTAAATCGCTCTCCCTCGAGAACGGTAGACCCAATTTTAAAAGCGTTTCCGCCCTTGAGAAGCAGAGAAGTAGAGGAAGATTTTATGCCAAACTATGTTTGTGTAACTGTTTGGTTAGTGGTCGAAATTATAGTTGTTTGGGAAAGTAATAAATTGCCTTGCTGCTGGCATGATTTACAGACACTTGAAAGTGAGGCGATGGGTTACGAAAACGGCTATAGTTACAGATTGGTAGCCCCGATTTGAAATTCGCCTTTTTCTATGAAGAGCAGAGAAGCAGGGGAAGATTTTAGTTTGCGGTACTTTTTTCCTCAAAAAGGCTCCGAAAGTGGTCAAAACGACCGTTGATTGGGAAGGTTAAAAAACACGTGGTAATGCAGTTACAAAAACAGCTGTACCGTAAGTTCCGTATGGAATATTTTGATTCTGAACACAGCTATGAATAGCAGAGAAGTAGACAAATATCCCATTCACTCTAACTTCTTGTCTAACTTGTTGCAGTATTGGTCAAAATAGACACTGCTTGCCAAAATGTTACAGAAACTGATGTTGGTGCTGTTACTTAAACTCCTGTAACTTTTGATGCGAATATCATTTTTTCTCCAAACTCCAGATTTGAGTAGCAGAGAAGTAGATGAAGCTGGAACACTTGACATTTCTTGTCTAAGTGGTTGCAAAGTGGATTTATTTGCTGATTTGTGTCAAAAAATTGCTTGATTTCACTTACAAAGAATGTCACTTGGAAGTGATGATGTCACAATGGGGCACTTGAGTTTCTTGAGAGATCCAATGAAAGCGGAGGGAGGACATAAAGAGGACAAGAAAGTGAAAAACGGAAACAGTGTAACAGATTTCAAAAATTCTATACAAACAACTTGATCGAGACCGTTGCGAATTTGTTGATATTGGAACGGCATTTCTAGCTTAAAAGGTGTAGGAGGAGTGTCTCCTCATGATTTTGGCCCTGCAGCGTCGGCGAGTATCCTAGCCAACGGTTCCATTTTGGAAGTATCAGTATTGACACAGAGAGCTTTTAGTGAAGAGCAGGTGAGGGGTTTCTTAAATCGCTCTCCCTCGAGAACGGTAGACCCAATTTTAAAAGCGTTTCCGCCCTTGAGAAGCAGAGAAGTAGAGGAAGATTTTATGCCAAACTATGTTTGTGTAACTGTTTGGTTAGTGGTCGAATTATAGTTGTTTGGGAAAGTAATAAATTGCCTTGCTGCTGGCATGATTTACAGACACTTGAAAGTGAGGCGATGGGTTACGAAAACGGCTATAGTTACAGATTGGTAGCCCCGATTTGAAATTCGCCTTTTTCTATGAAGAGCAGAGAAGCAGGGGAAGATTTTAGTTTGCTGGTACTTTTTTCCTCAAAAAGGCTCGAAAGTGGTCAAAACGACCGTTGATTGGGAAGGTTAAAAAACACGTGGTAATGCAGTTACAAAAACAGCTGTACCGTAAGTTCCGTATGGAATATTTTGATTCTGAACCACAGCTATGAATAGCAGAGAAGTAGACAAATATCCCATTCACTCTAACTTCTTGTCTAACTTGTTGCAGTATTGGTCAAAATAGACACTGCTTGCCAAAATGTTACAGAAACTGATGTTGGTGCTGTTACTTAAACTCCTGTAACTTTTGATGCGAATATCATTTTTTCTCCAAACTCCAGATTTGAGTAGCAGAGAAGTAGATGAAAGCTGGGAACACTTGACATTTCTTGTCTAAGTGGTTGCAAAGTGGATTTATTTGCTGATTTGTGTCAAAAAATTGCTTGATTTCACTTACAAAGAATGTCACTTGGAAGTGATGATGTCACAATGGGGCACTTGAGTTTCTTGAGAGATCCAATTGAAAGCGGAGGGAGGACATAAAGAGGACAAGAAAGTGAAAAACGGAAACAGTGTAACAGATTTCAAAAATTCTATACAAACAACTTGATCGAGACCGTTGCGAATTTGTTGATATTGGAACGGCATTTCTAGCTTAAAAGGTGTAGGAGGAGTGTCTCCTCATGATTTTGGCCCTGCAGCGTCGGCGAGTATCCTAGCCAACGGTTCCATTTTGGAATATCAGTATTGACACAGAGAGCTTTTAGTGAAGAGCAGGTGAGGGGTTTCTTAAATCGCTCTCCCTCGAGAACGGTAGACCCAATTTTAAAAGCGTTTCCGCCCTTGAGAAGCAGAGAAGTAGAGGAAGATTTTATGCCAAACTATGTTTGTGTAACTGTTTGGTTAGTGGTCGAAATTATAGTTGTTTGGGAAAGTAATAAATTGCCTTGCTGCTGGCATGATTTACAGACACTTGAAAGTGAGGCGATGGGTTACGAAAACGGCTATAGTTACAGATTGGTAGCCCCGATTTGAAATTCGCCTTTTTCTATGAAGAGCAGAGAAGCAGGGGAAGATTTTAGTTTGCGGTACTTTTTTCCTCAAAAAGGCTCCGAAAGGTGGTCAAAACGACCGTTGATTGGGAAGGTTAAAAAACACGTGGTAATGCAGTTACAAAAACAGCTGTACCGTAAGTTCCGTATGGAATATTTTGATTCTGAACACAGCTATGAATAGCAGAGAAGTAGACAAATATCCCATTCACTCTAACTTCTTGTCTAACTTGTTGCAGTATTGGTCAAAATAGACACTGCTTGCCAAAATGTTACAGAAACTGATGTTGGTGCTGTTACTTAAACTCCTGTAACTTTTGATGCGAATATCATTTTTTCTCCAAACTCCAGATTTGAGTAGCAGAGAAGTAGATGAAGCTGGAACACTTGACATTTCTTGTCTAAGTGGTTGCAAAGTGGATTTATTTGCTGATTTGTGTCAAAAAATTGCTTGATTTCACTTACAAAGAATGTCACTTGGAAGTGATGATGTCACAATGGGGCACTTGAGTTTCTTGAGAGATCAATTGAAAGCGGAGGGAGGACATAAAGAGGACAAGAAAGTGAAAAACGGAAACAGTGTAACAGATTTCAAAAATTCTATACAAACAACTTGATCGAGACCGTTGCGAATTTGTTGATATTGGAACGGCATTTCTAGCTTAAAAGGTGTAGGAGGAGTGTCTCCTCATGATTTTGGCCCTGCAGCGTCGGCGAGTATCCTAGCCAACGGTTCCATTTTGGAATATCAGTATTGACACAGAGAGCTTTTAGTGAAGAGCAGGTGAGGGGTTTCTTAAATCGCTCTCCCTCGAGAACGGTAGACCCAATTTTAAAAGCGTTTCCGCCCTTGAGAAGCAGAGAAGTAGAGGAAGATTTTATGCCAAACTATGTTTGTGTAACTGTTTGGTTAGTGGTCGAAATTATAGTTGTTTGGGAAAGTAATAAATTGCCTTGCTGCTGGCATGATTTACAGACACTTGAAAGTGAGGCGATGGGTTACGAAAACGGCTATAGTTACAGATTGGTAGCCCCGATTTGAAATTCGCCTTTTCTATGAAGAGCAGAGAAGCAGGGGAAGATTTTAGTTTGTGGTACTTTTTTCCTCAAAAAGGCTCCGAAAGTGGTCAAAACGGACCGTTGATTGGGAAGGTTAAAAACACGTGGTAATGCAGTTACAAAAACAGCTGTACCGTAAGTTCCGTATGGAATATTTTGATTCTGAACACAGCTATGAATAGCAGAGAAGTAGACAAATATCCCATTCACTCTAACTTCTTGTCTAACTTGTTGCAGTATTGGTCAAAATAGACACTGCTTGCAAAATGTTACAGAAACTGATGTTGGTGCTGTTACTTAAACTCCTGTAACTTTTGATGCGAATATCATTTTTTCTCCAAACTCCAGATTTGAGTAGCAGAGAAGTAGATGAAGCTGAACACTTGACATTTCTTGTCTAAGTGGTTGCAAAGTGGATTTATTTGCTGATTTGTGTCAAAAAATTGCTTGATTTCACTTACAAAGAATGTCACTTGGAAGTGATGATGTCACATGGGGCACTTGAGTTTCTTGAGAGATCCAATGAAAGCGGAGGGAGGACATAAAGAGGACAAGAAAGTGAAAAACGGAAACAGTGTAACAGATTTCAAAAATTCTATACAAACAACTTGATCGAGGACCGTTGCGAATTTGTTGATATTGGAACGGCATTTCTAGCTTAAAAGGTGTAGGAGGAGTGTCTCCTCATGATTTTGGCCACTGCAGCGTCGGCGAGTATCCTAGCCAACGGTTCCATTTTGGAATATCAGTATTGACACAGAGAGCTTTTAGTGAAGAGCAGGTGAGGGGTTTCTTAAATCGCTCTCCCTCGAGAACGGTAGACCCAATTTTAAAAGCGTTTCCGCCCTTGAGAAGCAGAGAAGTAGAGGAAGATTTTATGCCAAACTATGTTTGTGTAACTGTTTGGTTAGTGGTCGAAATTATAGTTGTTTGGGAAAGTAATAAATTGCCTTGCTGCTGGCATGATTTACAGACACTTGAAAGTGAGGCGATGGGTTACGAAAACGGCTATAGTTACAGATTGGTAGCCCCGATTTGAAATTCGCCTTTTCTATGAAGAGCAGAGAAGCAGGGGAAGATTTTAGTTTGTGGTACTTTTTTCCTCAAAAAGGCTCCGAAAGTGGTCAAAACGACCGTTTGATTGGGAAGGTTAAAAAACACGTGGTAATGCAGTTACAAAAACAGCTGTACCGTAAGTTCCGTATGGAATATTTTGATTCTGAACACAGCTATGAATAGCAGAGAAGTAGACAAATATCCCATTCACTCTAACTTCTTGTCTAACTTGTTGCAGTATTGGTCAAAATAGACACTGCTTGCCAAAATGTTACAGAAACTGATGTTGGTGCTGTTACTTAAACTCCTGTAACTTTTGATGCGAATATCATTTTTCTCCAACTCCAGATTTGAGTAGCAGAGAAGTAGATGAAGCTGGAACACTTGACATTTCTTGTCTAAGTGGTTGCAAAGTGGATTTATTTGCTGATTTGTGTCAAAAAATTGCTTGATTTCACTTACAAAGAATGTCACTTGGAAGTGATGATGTCACAATGGGGCACTTGAGTTTCTTGAGAGATCCATTGAAAGCGGAGGGAGGACATAAAGAGGACAAGAAAGTGAAAAACGGAAACAGTGTAACAGATTTCAAAAATTCTATACAAACAACTTGATCGAGACCGTTGCGAATTTGTTGATATTGGAACGGCATTTCTAGCTTAAAGGTGTAGGAGGAGTGTCTCCTCATGATTTTGGCCCTGCAAGCGTCGGCGAGTATCCTAGCCAACGGTTCCATTTTGGAATATCAGTATTGACACAGAGAGCTTTTAGTGAAGAGCAGGTGAGGGGTTTCTTAAATCGCTCTCCCTCGAGAACGGTAGACCCCAATTTAAAAGCGTTTCCGCCCTTGAGAAGCAGAGAAGTAGAGGAAGATTTTATGCCAAACTATGTTTGTGTAACTGTTTGGTTAGTGGTCGAAATTATAGTTGTTTGGGAAAGTAATAAATTGCCTTGCTGCTGGCATGATTTACAGACACTTGAAAGTGAGGCGATGGTTACGAAAACGGCTATAGTTACAGATTGGTAGCCCCGATTTGAAATTCGCCTTTTTCTATGAAGAGCAGAGAAGCAGGGGAAGATTTTAGTTTGCGGTACTTTTTTCCTCAAAAAGGCTCCGAAAGTGGTCAAAACGACCGTTGATTGGGAAGGTTAAAAAACACGTGGTAATGCAGTTACAAAAAACAGCTGTACCGTAAGTTCCGTATGGAATATTTTGATTCTGAACACAGCTATGAATAGCAGAGAAGTAGACAAATATCCCATTCACTCTAACTTCTTGTCTAACTTGTTGCAGTATTGGTCAAAATAGACACTGCTTGCCAAAATGTTACAGAAACTGATGTTGGTGCTGTTACTTAAACTCCTGTAACTTTTGATGCGAATATCATTTTTTCTCCAAACTCCAGATTTGAGTAGCAGAGAAGTAGATGAAGCTGGAACACTTGACATTTCTTGTCTAAGTGGTTGCAAAGTGGATTTATTTGCTGATTTGGTGTCAAAAAATTGCTGGATTTCACTTACAAAGAATGTCACTTGGAAGTGATGATGTCACAATGGGGCACTTGAGTTTCTTGAGAGATCCAATTGAAAGCGGAGGGAGGACATAAAGAGGACAAGAAAGTGAAAAACGGAAACAGTGTAACAGATTTCAAAAATTCTATACAAACAACTTGATCGAGACCGTTGCGAATTTGTTGATATTGGAACGGCATTTCTAGCTTAAAAGGTGTAGGAGGAGTGTCTCCTCATGATTTTGGCCCTGCAGCGTCGGCGAGTATCCTAGCCAACGGTTCCATTTTGGAATATCAGTATTGACACAGAGAGCTTTTAGTGAAGAGCAGGTGAGGGGTTTCTTAAATCGCTCTCCCTCGAGAACGGTAGACCCAATTTTAAAAGCGTTTCCGCCCTTGAGAAGCAGAGAAGTAGAGGAAGATTTTATGCCAAACTATGTTTGTGTAACTGTTTGGTTAGTGGTCGAAATTATAGTTGTTTGGGAAAGTAATAAATTGCCTTGCTGCTGGCATGATTTACAGACACTTGAAAGTGAGGCGATGGGTTACGAAAACGGCTATAGTTACAGATTGGTAGCCCCGATTTGAAATTCGCCTTTTTCTATGAAGAGCAGAGAAGCAGGGGAAGATTTTAGTTTGCTGGTACTTTTTTCCTCAAAAAGGCTCCGAAAGTGGTCAAAACGACCGTTGATTGGGAAGGTTAAAAAACACGTGGTAATGCAGTTACAAAAACAGCTGTACCGTAAGTTCCGTATGGAATATTTTGATTCTGAACACAGCTATGAATAGCAGAGAAGTAGACAAATATCCCATTCACTCTAACTTCTTGTCTAACTTGTTGCAGTATTGGTCAAAATAGACACTGCTTGCCAAAATGTTACAGAAACTGATGTTGGTGCTGTTACTTAAACTCCTGTAACTTTTGATGCGAATATCATTTTTCTCCAAACTCCAGATTTGAGTAGCAGAGAAGTAGATGAAGCTGGAACACTTGACATTTCTTGTCTAAGTGGTTGGCAAAGTGGATTTATTTGCTGAGTTGTGTCAAAAAATTGCTTGATTCACTTACAAAGAATGTCACTTGGAAGTGATGATGTCACAATGGGGCACTTGAGTTTCTTGAGAGATCCAATTGAAAGCGGAGGGAGGACATAAAGAGGACAAGAAAGTGAAAAACGGAAACAGTGTAACAGATTTCAAAAATTCTATACAAACAACTTGATCGAGACCGTTGCGAAATTTGTTGATATTGGAACGGCATTTCTAGCTTAAAAGGTGTAGGAGGAGTGTCTCCTCATGATTTTGGCCCTGCAGCGTCGGCGAGTATCCTAGCCAACGGTTCCATTTTGGGAATATCAGTATTGACACAGAGAGCTTTTAGTGAAGAGCAGGTGAGGGGTTTCTTAAATCGCTCTCCCTCGAGAACGGTAGAACCCAATTTTAAAAGCGTTTCCGCCCTTGAGAAGCAGAGAAGTAGAGGAAGATTTTATGCCAAACTATGTTTGTGTAACTGTTTGGTTAGTGGTCGAAATTATAGTTGTTTGGGAAAGTAATAAATTGCCTTGCTGCTGGCATGATTTACAGACACTTGAAAGTGAGGCGATGGGTTACGAAAACGGCTATAGTTACAGATTGGTAGCCCCGATTTGAAATTCGCCTTTTTCTATGAAGAGCAGAGAAGCAGGGGAAGATTTTAGTTTGCGGTACTTTTTTCCTCAAAAAGGCTCCGAAAGTGGTCAAAACGACCGTTGATTGGGAAGGTTAAAAAACACGTGGTAATGCAGTTACAAAAACAGCTGTACCGTAAGTTCCGTATGGAATATTTTGATTCTGAACACAGCTATGAATAGCAGAGAAGTAGACAAATATCCCATTCACTCTAACTTCTTGTCTAACTTGTTGCAGTATTGGTCAAAATAGACACTGCTTGCCAAAATGTTACAGAAACTGATGTTGGTGCTGTTACTTAAACTCCTGTAACTTTTGATGCGAATATCATTTTTCTCCAAACTCCAGATTTGAGTAGCAGAGAAGTAGATGAAGCTGGAACACTTGACATTTCTTGTCTAAGTGGTTGCAAAGTGGATTTATTTGCTGATTTGTGTCAAAAAATTGCTTGATTTCACTTACAAAGAATGTCACTTGGAAGTGATGATGTCACAATGGGGCACTTGAGTTTCTTGAGAGATCCATTGAAAGCGGAGGGAGGACATAAAGAGGACAAGAAAGTGAAAAACGGAAACAGTGTAACAGATTTCAAAAATTCTATACAAACAACTTGATCGAGACCGTTGCGAATTTGTTGATATTGGAACGGCATTTCTAGCTTAAAAGGTGTAGGAGGAGTGTCTCCTCATGATTTTGGCCCTGCAGCGTCGGCGAGTATCCTAGCCAACGGTTCCATTTTGGAATATCAGTATTGACACGAGAGCTTTTAGTAAGAGCAGGTGAGGGGTTTCTTAAATCGCTCTCACCTCCGAGAACGGTAACCCAATTTTAAAAGCAGTTTTCCGCCCTTGAGAAGCAGAGAAGTAGAGGAAGATTTTTATGCCAAACTATGTTTGTGTAACTGTTTGGTTAGTGTCGAAATTATAGTTGTTTGGGAAAGTATAAATTGCCTTGCTGCTGGCATGATTTACAGACACTTGAAAGTGAGGCGATGGGTTTACGGAAAACGGCTATAGTTACAGATTGGTAGCCCCGATTTGAAATTCGCCTTTT
This sequence comes from Oncorhynchus mykiss, assembly GCF_013265735.2. Classification (NCBI taxonomy): domain Eukaryota; kingdom Metazoa; phylum Chordata; class Actinopteri; order Salmoniformes; family Salmonidae; genus Oncorhynchus; species Oncorhynchus mykiss. Next base: position 65,246 of record NW_023493759.1, read on the forward strand.
TCTATGAAGAGCAGAGAAGCAGGGAAGATTTTAGTTTGCGGTACTTTTTTCCTCAAAAAGGCTCCGAAAGTGGTCAAAACGACCGTTGATTGGGAAGGTTAAAAAACACGTGGTAATGCAGTTACAAAAACAGCTGTACCGTAAGTTCCGTATGGAATATTTTGATTCTGAACACAGCTATGAATAGCAGAGAAGTAGACAAATATCCCATTCACTCTAACTTCTTGTCTAACTTGTTGCAGTATTGGTCAAAATAGACACTGCTTGCCAAAATGTTACAGAAACTGATGTTGGGTGCTGTTACTTGGGAGAACTCCTGTAACTTTTGATGCGAATATCATTTTTCTCCAAAACGCCAGATTTGAGTAGCAGAGAAAGTAGATGAAAGCTGGAACACTTGACATTTCGTGTCTAAGTGGTTGCAAAGTGGATTATTTGCTGATTTGTGTCAAAGAAATTGCTTGATTTCACTTACAAGAATGTCACTTGGAAGTGATGATGTCACAATGGGGCACTTGAGTTTCTTGAGGAGATCCATTGAAAGCGGAGGGAGGACATAAAGAGGACAAGAAAGTGAAAAACGGAAACAGTGTAACAGATTTCAAAATTCTATACAAACAACTTGATCGAGGACCGTTGCGAATTTGTTGATATTGGAACGGCATTTCTAGCTTAAAAGGTGTAGGAGGAGTGTCTCCTCATGATTTTGGCCCTGCAGCGTCGGCGAGTATCCTAGCCAACGGTTCCATTTTGGAATATCAGTATTGACACAGAGAGCTTTTAGTGAAGAGCAGGTGAGGGGTTTCTTAAATCGCTCTCCCTCGAGAACGGTAGACCCAATTTTAAAAGCGTTTCCGCCCTTGAGAAGCAGAGAAGTAGAGGAAGATTTTATGCCAAACTATGTTTGTGTAACTGTTTGGTTAGTGGTCGAAATTATAGTTGTTTGGGAAAGTAATAAATTGCCTTGCTGCTGGCATGATTTACAGACACTTGAAAGTGAGGCGATGGGTTACGAAAACGGCTATAGTTACAGATTGGTAGCCCCGATTTGAAATTCGCCTTTTTCTATGAAGAGCAGAGAAGCAGGGAAGATTTTAGTTTGCGGTACTTTTTTCCTCAAAAAGGCTCCGAAAGTGGTCAAAACGACCGTTGATTGGGAAGGTTAAAAAACACGTGGTAATGCAGTTACAAAAACAGCTGTACCGTAAGTTCCGTATGGAATATTTTGATTCTGAACACAGCTATGAATAGCAGAGAAGTAGACAAATATCCCATTCACTCTAACTTCTTGTCTAACTTGTTGCAGTATTGGTCAAAATAGACACTGCTTGCCAAAATGTTACAGAAACTGATGTTGGTGCTGTTACTTAAACTCCTGTAACTTTTGATGCGAATATCATTTTTTCTCCAAACTCCAGATTTGAGTAGCAGAGAAGTAGATGAAGCTGGAACACTTGACATTTCTTGTCTAAGTGGTTGCAAAGTGGATTTATTTGCTGATTTGTGTCAAAAAATTGCTTGATTTCACTTACAAAGAATGTCACTTGGAAGTGATGATGTCACAATGGGGCACTTGAGTTTCTTGAGAGATCCATTGAAAGCGGAGGGAGGACATAAAGAGGACAAGAAAGTGAAAAACGGAAACAGTGTAACAGATTTCAAAAATTCTATACAAACAACTTGATCGAGACCGTTGCGAATTTGTTGATATTGGAACGGCATTTCTAGCTTAAAAGGTGTAGGAGGAGTGTCTCCTCATGATTTTGGCCCTGCAGCGTCGGCGAGTATCCTAGCCAACGGTTCCATTTTGGAATATCAGTATTGACACAGAGAGCTTTTAGTGAAGAGCAGGTGAGGGGTTTCTTAAATCGCTCTCCCTCGAGAACGGTAGACCCATTTTAAAAGCGTTTCCGCCCTTGAGAAGCAGAGAAGTAGAGGAAGATTTTATGGCCAAACTATGTTTGTGTAACTGTTGGTTAGTGGTCGAAATTATAGTTGTTTGGGAAAGTAATAAATTGCCTTGCTGCTGGCATGATTTACAGACACTTGAAAGTGAGGCGATGGGTTACGAAACGGCTATAGTTTACAGATTGGTAGCCCCGATTTGAAATTCGCCTTTTTCTATGAAGAGCAGAGAAGCAGGGGAAGATTTTAGTTTGCGGTACTTTTTTCCTCAAAAAGGCTCCGAAAGTGGTCAAAAACGACCGTTGATTGGAAGGTTAAAAAAACACGTGGTAATGCAGTTACAAAAAACAGCTGTACCGTAAGTTCCGTATGGAATATTTTGATTCTGAACACAGCTATGAATAGCAGAGAAGTAGACAAATATCCCATTCACTCTAACTTCTTGTCTAACTTGTTGCAGTATTGGTCAAAATAGACACTGCTTGCCAAAATGTTACAGAAACTGATGTGGTGCTGTTACTTAAACTCCTGTAACTTTGATGCGAATATCATTTTTCTCCAAACTCCAGATTTGAGTAGCAGAGAAGTAGATGAAGCTGGAACACTTGACATTTCTTGTCTAAGTGGTTGCAAAGTGGATTTATTTGCTGATTTGTGTCAAAAAATTGCTTGATTTCACTTACAAAGAATGTCACTTGGAAGTGATGATGTCACAATGGGGCACTTGAGTTTCTTGAGAGATCCAATGAAAGCGGAGGGAGGACATAAAGAGGACAAGAAAGTGAAAAACGGAAACAGTGTAACAGATTTCAAAAATTCTATACAAACAACTTGATCGAGACCGTTGCGAATTTGTTGATATTGGAACGGCATTTTCTAGCTTAAAAGGTGTAGGAGGAGTGTCTCCTCATGATTTTGGCCCTGCAGCGTCGGCGAGTATCCTAGCCAACGGTTCCATTTTGGAATATCAGTATTGACACAGAGAGCTTTTAGTGAAGAGCAGGTGAGGGGGTTTTCTTAAATCGCTCTCCCTCGAGAACGGTAGACCCAATTTTAAAAGCGTTTCCGCCCTTGAGAAGCAGAGAAGTAGAGGAAGATTTTATGCCAAACTATGTTTGTGTAACTGTTTGGTTAGTGGTCGAAATTATAGTTGTTTGGGAAAGTAATAAATTGCCTTGCTGCTGGCATGATTACAGACACTTGAAGTGAGGGCGATGGGTTACGAAAACGCTATAGTTACAGATTGGTAGCCCCGATTTGAAATTCGCCTTTTTCTATGAAGAGCAGAGAAGCAGGGGAAGATTTTAGTTTGCGGTACTTTTTTCCTCAAAAAGGCTCCGAAAGTGGTCAAAACGACCGTTGATTGGGAAGGTTAAAAAAACACGTGGTAATGCAGTTACAAAAAACAGCTGTACCGTAAGTTCCGTATGGAATATTTTGATTCTGAACACAGCTATGAATAGCAGAGAAGTAGACAAATATCCCATTCACCTCTAAACTTCTTGTCTAACTTGTTGGCAGTATTGGTCAAAATAGACACTGCTTGCCAAATGTTACAGAAACTGATGTTGGTGCTGTTACTTAAACTCCTGTAACTTTGATGCGAATATCATTTTTTCTCCAAACTCCAGATTTGAGTAGCAGAGAAGTAGATGAAGCTGGAACACTTGACATTTCTTGTCTAAGTGGTTGCAAAGTGGATTTATTTGCTGATTGTGTCAAAAAATTGCTTGATTCACTTACAAAGAATGTCACTTGGAAGTGATGATGTCCACATGGGCACTTGAGTTTCTTGAGAGATCCATGAAAGCGGAGGGAGGACATAAAGAGGACAAGAAAGTGAAAAAACGGAAACAGTGTAACAGATTTTCAAAAATTCTATACAAACAACTTGATCGAGACCGTTGCGATTTGTTGATATTGAACGGCATTTCTAGCTTAAAAGGTGTAGGAGGAGTGTCTCCTCATGATTTTGGCCCTGCAGCGTCGGCGAGTATCCTAGCCAACGGTTCCATTTTGGAATATCAGTATTGACACAGAGAGCTTTTAGTGAAGAGCAGGTGAGGGGTTTTCTTAAATCGCTCTCCCTCGAGAACGGTAGACCCAATTTTAAAAGCGTTTCCGCCCTTGAGAAGCAGAGAAGTAGAGGAAGATTTTATGCCAAACTATGTTTGTTGTAACTGTTTGGTTAGTGGTCGAAATTATAGTTGTTTGGGAAAGTAATAAATTGCCTTGCTGCTGGCATGATTTACAGACACTTGAAAGTGAGGCGATGGGTTACGAAAACGGCTATAGTTACAGATTGGTAGCCCCGATTTGAAATTCGCCTTTTTCTATGAAGAGCAGAGAAGCAGGGGAAGATTTTAGTTTGCGGTACTTTTTTCCTCAAAAAAGGGCTCCGAAAGTGGTCAAAACGGACCGTTGATTGGGAAGGTTTAAAAAACACGTGGTAATGCAGTTACAAAAAACAGCTGTACCGTAAGTCCGTATGGAATATTTTGATTCTGAACACAGCTATGAATAGCAGAGAAGTAGACAAATATCCCATTCACTCTAACTTCTTGTCTAACTTGTTGCAGTATTGGTCAAAATAGACACTGCTTGCCAAAATGTTACAGAAACTGATGTTGGTGCTGTTACTTAAACTCCTGTAACTTTGATGCGAATATCATTTCTTTCTCCAAACTCCAGATTTGAGTAGCAGAGAAGTAGATGAAGCTGGAACACTTGACATTTCTTGTCTAGTGGTTGCAAAGGTGGATTTATTTGCTGATTTGTGTCAAAAAATTGCTTGATTTCACTTACAAAGAATGTCACTTGGAAGTGATGATGTCACAATGGGGCACTTGAGTTCTTGAGAGATCCAATGAAAGCGGAGGGAGGACATAAAGAGGACAAGAAACGTGAAAAACGGAAACAGTTGTAACAGATTTCAAAAATTCTATACAAACCAACTTGATCGAGACCGTGCGAATTTGTTGATATTGGAACGGCATTTCTAGCTTAAAAGGTGTAGGAGGAGTGTCTCCTCATGATTTTGGCCCTGCAGCGTCGGCGAGTATCCTAGCCAACGGTTCCATTTTGGAATATCAGTATTGACACAGATAGCTTTTAGTGAAGAGCAGGTGAGGGTTTCTTAAATCGCTCTCCCTCGAGAACGGTAGACCCAATTTTAAAGCGTTTCCGCCCTTGAGAAGCAGAGAAGTAGAGGAAGATTTTATGCCAAACTATGTTTGTGTAACTGTTTGGTTAGTGGTCGAAATTATAGTGTTTGGGAAAGTAATAAATTGCCTTGCTGCTGGCATGATTTACAGACACTTGAAAGTGAGGCGATGGTTACGAAAACGGCTATAGTTACAGATTGGTAGCCCCGATTTGAAATTCGCCTTTTCTATGAAGAGCAGAGAAGCAGGGAAGATTTTAGTTTGCGGTACTTTTTTCCTCAAAAATGCTCCGAAAAGTGGTCAAAAACGACCGTTGATTGGGAAGGTTAAAAAACACGTGGTAATTGCAGTTACAAAAACAGCGTACAGTAAGTTCCGTATGGAATATTTTGATTCTGAACACAGCTATGAATAGCAGAGAAGTAGACAAATATCCCATTCACTCTAACTTCTTGTCTAACTTGTTGCAGTATTGGTCAAATAGACACTGCTTGCCAAATGTTACAGAAACCTGATGTTGGTGCTGTTACTTAAAACTCCTGTAACTTTTGATGCGAATATCATTTTTTCTCCAAACTCCAGATTTGAGTAGCAGAGAAGTAGATGAAGCTGGAACACTTGACATTTCTTGTCTAAGTGGTTGCAAAGTGGATTTATTTGCTGATTTGTGTCAAAAAATTGCTTGATTCACTTACAAAGAATGTCACTTGGAAGTGATGATGTCACAATGGGGCACTTGAGTTTCTTGAGAGATCCATTGAAAGCGGAGGGAGGACATAAAGAGGACAAGAAAGTGAAAAACGGAAACAGTGTAACAGATTTCAAAAATTCTATACAAACAACTTGATCGAGACCGTTGCGAATTTGTTGATATTGGAACGGCATTTCTAGCTTAAAAGGTGTAGGAGGAGTGTCTCCTCATGATTTTGGCCCTGCAGCGTCGGCGAGTATCCTAGCCAACGGTTCCATTTTGGAATATCAGTATTGACACAGAGAGCTTTTAGTGAAGAGCAGGTGAGGGGTTTCTAAATCGCTCTCCCTCGAGAACGGTAGACCCAATTTTAAAAGCGTTTCCGCCCTTGAGAAGCAGAGAAGTAGAGGAAGATTTTATGCCAAACTATGTTTGTGTAACTGTTTGGTTAGTGGTCGAAATTATAGTTGTTTGGGAAAGTAATAAATTGCCTTGCTGCTGGCATGATTTACAGACACTTGAAAGTGAGGGTGTAGGAGGAGTGTCTCCTCATGATTTTGGCCCTGCAGCGTCGGCGAGTATCCTAGCCAACGGTTCCATTTTGGAATATCAGTATTGACTTGGAAGTGATGATGTCACAATGGGGCACTTGAGTTTCTTGAGAGATCCATTGAAAGCGGAGGGAGGACATAAAGAGGACAAGAAAGTGAAAAACGGAAACAGTGTAACAGATTTCAAAAATTCTATACAAACAACTTGATCGAGACCGTTGCGAATTTGTTGATATTGGAACGGCATTTCTAGCTTAAAAGGTGTAGGAGGAGTGTCTCCTCATGATTTTGGCCCTGCAGCGTCGGCGAGTATCCTAGCCAACGGTTCCATTTTGGATTTGTGTCAAAAATTGGATTCACTTACAAAGAATGTCACTTGGAAGTGATGATGTCACAATGGGGCACTTGAGTTTCTTGAGAGATCCATTGAAAGCGGAGGGAGGACATAAAGAGGACAAGAAAGTGAAAAACGGAAACAGTGTAACAGATTTCAAAAATTCTATACAAACAACTTGATCGAGACCGTTGCGAATTTGTTGATATTGGAACGGCATTTCTAGCTTAAAAGGTGTAGGAGGAGTGTCTCCTCATGATTTTGGCCCTGCAGCGTCGGCGAGTATCCTAGCCAACGGTTCCATTTTGGAATATCAGTATTGACACAGAGAGCTTTTAGTGAAGAGCAGGTGAGGGGTTTCTTAAATCGCTCTCCCTCGAGAACGGTAGACCCAATTTTAAAAGCGTTTCCGCCCTTGAGAAGCAGAGAAGTAGAGGAAGATTTTATGCCAAACTATGTTTGTGTAACTGTTTGGTTAGTGGTCGAAATTATAGTTGTTTGGGAAAGTAATAAATTGCCTTGCTGCTGGCATGATTTACAGACACTTGAAAGTGAGGCGATGGGTTACGAAAACGGCTATAGTTACAGATTGGTAGCCCCGATTTGAAATTCGCCTTTTTCTATGAAGAGCAGAGAAGCAGGGGAAGATTTTAGTTTGCGGTACTTTTTTCCTCAAAAAGGCTCCGAAAGTGGTCAAAACGACCGTTGATTGGGAAGGTTAAAAAACACGTGGTAATGCAGTTACAAAAACAGCTGTACCGTAAGTTCCGTATGGAATATTTTGATTCTGAACACAGCTATGAATAGCAGAGAAGTAGACAAATATCCCATTCACTCTAACTTCTTGTCTAACTTGTTGCAGTATTGGTCAAAATAGACACTGCTTGCCAAAATGTTACAGAAACTGATGTTGGTGCTGTTACTTAATAAACTCCTGTAACTTTTGATGCGAATATCATTTTTTCTCCAAACTCCAGATTTGAGTAGCAGAGAAGTAGATGAAGCTGGAACACTTGACATTTCTTGTCTAAGTGGTTGCAAAGTGGATTTATTTGCTGATTTGTGTCAAAAAATTGCTTGATTTCACTTACAAAGAATGTCACTTGGAAGTGATGATGTCACAATGGGGCACTTGAGTTTCTTGAGAGATCCATTGAAAGCGGAGGGAGGACATAAAGAGGACAAGAAAGTGAAAAACGGAAACAGTGTAACAGATTTCAAAAATTCTATACAAACAACTTGATCGAGACCGTTGCGAATTTGTTGATATTGGAACGGCATTTCTAGCTTAAAAGGTGTAGGAGGAGTGTCTCCTCATGATTTTGGCCCTGCAGCGTCGGCGAGTATCCTAGCCAACTAGGAAAATATTCCATTTTGGAATATCAGTATTGACACAGAGAGCTTTTAGTGAAGAGCAGGTGAGGGGTTTCTTAAATCGCTCTCCCTCGAGAACGGTAGACCCAATTTTAAAAGCGTTTCCGCCCTTGAGAAGCAGAGAAGTAGAGGAAGATTTTATGCCAAACTATGTTTGTGTAACTGTTTGGTTAGTGGTCGAAATTATAGTTGTTTGGGAAAGTAATAAATTGCCTTGCTGCTGGCATGATTTACAGACACTTGAAAGTGAGGCGATGGGTTACGAAAACGGCTATAGTTACAGATTGGTAGCCCCGATTTGAAATTCGCCTTTTTCTATGAAGAGCAGAGAAGCAGGGGAAGATTTTAGTTTGTGGTACTTTTTTCCTCAAAAAGGCTCCGAAAGTGGTCAAAACGACCGTTGATTGGGAAGGTTAAAAAACACGTGGTAATGCAGTTACAAAAACAGCTGTACCGTAAGTTCCGTATGGAATATTTTGATTCTGAACACAGCTATGAATAGCAGAGAAGTAGACAAATATCCCATTCACTCTAACTTCTTGTCTAACTTGTTGCAGTATTGGTCAAAATAGACACTGCTTGCCAAAATGTTACAGAAACTGATGTTGGTGCTGTTACTTAAACTCCTGTAACTTTTGATGCGAATATCATTTTTTCTCCAAACTCCAGATTTGAGTAGCAGAGAAGTAGATGAAGCTGGAACACTTGACATTTCTTGTCTAAGTGGTTGCAAAGTGGATTTATTTGCTGATTTGTGTCAAAAAATTGCTTGATTTCACTTACAAAGAATGTCACTTGGAAGTGATGATGTCACAATGGGGCACTTGAGTTTCTTGAGAGATCCATTGAAAGCGGAGGGAGGACATAAAGAGGACAAGAAAGTGAAAAACGGAAACAGTGTAACAGATTTCAAAAATTCTATACAAACAACTTGATCGAGACCGTTGCGAATTTGTTGATATTGGAACGGCATTTCTAGCTTAAAAGGTGTAGGAGGAGTGTCTCCTCATGATTTTGGCCCTGCAGCGTCGGCGAGTATCCTAGCCAACGGTTCCATTTTGGAATATCAGTATTGACTTGGAAGTGATGATGTCACAATGGGGCACTTGAGTTTCTTGAGAGATCCATTGAAAGCGGAGGGAGGACATAAAGAGGACAAGAAAGTGAAAAACGGAAACAGTGTAACAGATTTCAAAAATTCTATACAAACAACTTGATCGAGACCGTTGCGAATTTGTTGATATTGGAACGGCATTTCTAGCTTAAAAGGTGTAGGAGGAGTGTCTCCTCATGATTTTGGCCCTGCAGCGTCGGCGAGTATCCTAGCCAACGGTTCCATTTTGGAATATCAGTATTGACACAGAGAGCTTTTAGTGAAGAGCAGGTGAGGGGTTTCTTAAATCGCTCTCCCTCGAGAACGGTAGACCCAATTTTAAAAGCGTTTCCGCCCTTGAGAAGCAGAGAAGTAGAGGAAGATTTTATGCCAAACTATGTTTGTGTAACTGTTTGGTTAGTGGTCGAAATTATAGTTGTTTGGGAAAGTAATAAATTGCCTTGCTGCTGGCATGATTTACAGACACTTGAAAGTGAGGCGATGGGTTACGAAAACGGCTATAGTTACAGATTGGTAGCCCCGATTTGAAATTCGCCTTTTTCTATGAAGAGCAGAGAAGCAGGGGAAGATTTTAGTTTGCGGTACTTTTTTCCTCAAAAAGGCTCCGAAAGTGGTCAAAACGACCGTTGATTGGGAAGGTTAAAAAACACGTGGTAATGCAGTTACAAAAACAGCTGTACCGTAAGTTCCGTATGGAATATTTTGATTCTGAACACAGCTATGAATAGCAGAGAAGTAGACAAATATCCCATTCACTCTAACTTCTTGTCTAACTTGTTGCAGTATTGGTCAAAATAGACACTGCTTGCCAAAATGTTACAGAAACTGATGTTGGTGCTGTTACTTAATAAACTCCTGTAACTTTTGATGCGAATATCATTTTTTCTCCAAACTCCAGATTTGAGTAGCAGAGAAGTAGATGAAGCTGGAACACTTGACATTTCTTGTCTAAGTGGTTGCAAAGTGGATTTATTTGCTGATTTGTGTCAAAAAATTGCTTGATTTCACTTACAAAGAATGTCACTTGGAAGTGATGATGTCACAATGGGGCACTTGAGTTTCTTGAGAGATCCATTGAAAGCGGAGGGAGGACATAAAGAGGACAAGAAAGTGAAAAACGGAAACAGTGTAACAGATTTCAAAAATTCTATACAAACAACTTGATCGAGACCGTTGCGAATTTGTTGATATTGGAACGGCATTTCTAGCTTAAAAGGTGTAGGAGGAGTGTCTCCTCATGATTTTGGCCCTGCAGCGTCGGCGAGTATCCTAGCCAACGGTTCCATTTTGGAATATCAGTATTGACACAGAGAGCTTTTAGTGAAGAGCAGGTGAGGGGTTTCTTAAATCGCTCTCCCTCGAGAACGGTAGACCCAATTTTAAAAGCGTTTCCGCCCTTGAGAAGCAGAGAAGTAGAGGAAGATTTTATGCCAAACTATGTTTGTGTAACTGTTTGGTTAGTGGTCGAAATTATAGTTGTTTGGGAAAGTAATAAATTGCCTTGCTGCTGGCATGATTTACAGACACTTGAAAGTGAGGCGATGGGTTACGAAAACGGCTATAGTTACAGATTGGTAGCCCCGATTTGAAATTCGCCTTTTTCTATGAAGAGCAGAGAAGCAGGGGAAGATTTTAGTTTGCGGTACTTTTTTCCTCAAAAAGGCTCCGAAAGTGGTCAAAACGACCGTTGATTGGGAAGGTTAAAAAACACGTGGTAATGCAGTTACAAAAACAGCTGTACCGTAAGTTCCGTATGGAATATTTTGATTCTGAACACAGCTATGAATAGCAGAGAAGTAGACAAATATCCCATTCACTCTAACTTCTTGTCTAACTTGTTGCAGTATTGGTCAAAATAGACACTGCTTGCCAAAATGTTACAGAAACTGATGTTGGTGCTGTTACTTAAACTCCTGTAACTTTTGATGCGAATATCATTTTTTCTCCAAACTCCAGATTTGAGTAGCAGAGAAGTAGATGAAGCTGGAACACTTGACATTTCTTGTCTAAGTGGTTGCAAAGTGGATTTATTTGCTGATTTGTGTCAAAAAATTGCTTGATTTCACTTACAAAGAATGTCACTTGGAAGTGATGATGTCACAATGGGGCACTTGAGTTTCTTGAGAGATCCATTGAAAGCGGAGGGAGGACATAAAGAGGACAAGAAAGTGAAAAACGGAAACAGTGTAACAGATTTCAAAAATTCTATACAAACAACTTGATCGAGACCGTTGCGAATTTGTTGATATTGGAACGGCATTTCTAGCTTAAAAGGTGTAGGAGGAGTGTCTCCTCATGATTTTGGCCCTGCAGCGTCGGCGAGTATCCTAGCCAACGGTTCCATTTTGGAATATCAGTATTGACACAGAGAGCTTTTAGTGAAGAGCAGGTGAGGGGTTTCTTAAATCGCTCTCCCTCGAGAACGGTAGACCCAATTTTAAAAGCGTTTCCGCCCTTGAGAAGCAGAGAAGTAGAGGAAGATTTTATGCCAAACTATGTTTGTGTAACTGTTTGGTTAGTGGTCGAAATTATAGTTGTTTGGGAAAGTAATAAATTGCCTTGCTGCTGGCATGATTTACAGACACTTGAAAGTGAGGCGATGGGTTACGAAAACGGCTATAGTTACAGATTGGTAGCCCCGATTTGAAATTCGCCTTTTTCTATGAAGAGCAGAGAAGCAGGGGAAGATTTTAGTTTGCGGTACTTTTTTCCTCAAAAAGGCTCCGAAAGTGGTCAAAACGACCGTTGATTGGGAAGGTTAAAAAACACGTGGTAATGCAGTTACAAAAACAGCTGTACCGTAAGTTCCGTATGGAATATTTTGATTCTGAACACAGCTATGAATAGCAGAGAAGTAGACAAATATCCCATTCACTCTAACTTCTTGTCTAACTTGTTGCAGTATTGGTCAAAATAGACACTGCTTGCCAAAATGTTACAGAAACTGATGTTGGTGCTGTTACTTAAACTCCTGTAACTTTTGATGCGAATATCATTTTTTCTCCAAACTCCAGATTTGAGTAGCAGAGAAGTAGATGAAGCTGGAACACTTGACATTTCTTGTCTAAGTGGTTGCAAAGTGGATTTATTTGCTGATTTGTGTCAAAAAATTGCTTGATTTCACTTACAAAGAATGTCACTTGGAAGTGATGATGTCACAATGGGGCACTTGAGTTTCTTGAGAGATCCATTGAAAGCGGAGGGAGGACATAAAGAGGACAAGAAAGTGAAAAACGGAAACAGTGTAACAGATTTCAAAAATTCTATACAAACAACTTGATCGAGACCGTTGCGAATTTGTTGATATTGGAACGGCATTTCTAGCTTAAAAGGTGTAGGAGGAGTGTCTCCTCATGATTTTGGCCCTGCAGCGTCGGCGAGTATCCTAGCCAACGGTTCCATTTTGGAATATCAGTATTGACTTGGAAGTGATGATGTCACAATGGGGCACTTGAGTTTCTTGAGAGATCCATTGAAAGCGGAGGGAGGACATAAAGAGGACAAGAAAGTGAAAAACGGAAACAGTGTAACAGATTTCAAAAATTCTATACAAACAACTTGATCGAGACCGTTGCGAATTTGTTGATATTGGAACGGCATTTCTAGCTTAAAAGGTGTAGGAGGAGTGTCTCCTCATGATTTTGGCCCTGCAGCGTCGGCGAGTATCCTAGCCAACGGTTCCATTTTGGAATATCAGTATTGACACAGAGAGCTTTTAGTGAAGAGCAGGTGAGGGGTTTCTTAAATCGCTCTCCCTCGAGAACGGTAGACCCAATTTTAAAAGCGTTTCCGCCCTTGAGAAGCAGAGAAGTAGAGGAAGATTTTATGCCAAACTATGTTTGTGTAACTGTTTGGTTAGTGGTCGAAATTATAGTTGTTTGGGAAAGTAATAAATTGCCTTGCTGCTGGCATGATTTACAGACACTTGAAAGTGAGGCGATGGGTTACGAAAACGGCTATAGTTACAGATTGGTAGCCCCGATTTGAAATTCGCCTTTTTCTATGAAGAGCAGAGAAGCAGGGGAAGATTTTAGTTTGCGGTACTTTTTTCCTCAAAAAGGCTCCGAAAGTGGTCAAAACGACCGTTGATTGGGAAGGTTAAAAAACACGTGGTAATGCAGTTACAAAAACAGCTGTACCGTAAGTTCCGTATGGAATATTTTGATTCTGAACACAGCTATGAATAGCAGAGAAGTAGACAAATATCCCATTCACTCTAACTTCTTGTCTAACTTGTTGCAGTATTGGTCAAAATAGACACTGCTTGCCAAAATGTTACAGAAACTGATGTTGGTGCTGTTACTTAAACTCCTGTAACTTTTGATGCGAATATCATTTTTTCTCCAAACTCCAGATTTGAGTAGCAGAGAAGTAGATGAAGCTGGAACACTTGACATTTCTTGTCTAAGTGGTTGCAAAGTGGATTTATTTGCTGATTTGTGTCAAAAAATTGCTTGATTTCACTTACAAAGAATGTCACTTGGAAGTGATGATGTCACAATGGGGCACTTGAGTTTCTTGAGAGATCCATTGAAAGCGGAGGGAGGACATAAAGAGGACAAGAAAGTGAAAAACGGAAACAGTGTAACAGATTTCAAAAATTCTATACAAACAACTTGATCGAGACCGTTGCGAATTTGTTGATATTGGAACGGCATTTCTAGCTTAAAAGGTGTAGGAGGAGTGTCTCCTCATGATTTTGGCCCTGCAGCGTCGGCGAGTATCCTAGCCAACGGTTCCATTTTGGAATATCAGTATTGACACAGAGAGCTTTTAGTGAAGAGCAGGTGAGGGGTTTCTTAAATCGCTCTCCCTCGAGAACGGTAGACCCAATTTTAAAAGCGTTTCCGCCCTTGAGAAGCAGAGAAGTAGAGGAAGATTTTATGCCAAACTATGTTTGTGTAACTGTTTGGTTAGTGGTCGAAATTATAGTTGTTTGGGAAAGTAATAAATTGCCTTGCTGCTGGCATGATTTACAGACACTTGAAAGTGAGGCGATGGGTTACGAAAACGGCTATAGTTACAGATTGGTAGCCCCGATTTGAAATTCGCCTTTTTCTATGAAGAGCAGAGAAGCAGGGGAAGATTTTAGTTTGCGGTACTTTTTTCCTCAAAAAGGCTCCGAAAGTGGTCAAAACGACCGTTGATTGGGAAGGTTAAAAAACACGTGGTAATGCAGTTACAAAAACAGCTGTACCGTAAGTTCCGTATGGAATATTTTGATTCTGAACACAGCTATGAATAGCAGAGAAGTAGACAAATATCCCATTCACTCTAACTTCTTGTCTAACTTGTTGCAGTATTGGTCAAAATAGACACTGCTTGCCAAAATGTTACAGAAACTGATGTTGGTGCTGTTACTTAAACTCCTGTAACTTTTGATGCGAATATCATTTTTTCTCCAAACTCCAGATTTGAGTAGCAGAGAAGTAGATGAAGCTGGAACACTTGACATTTCTTGTCTAAGTGGTTGCAAAGTGGATTTATTTGCTGATTTGTGTCAAAAAATTGCTTGATTTCACTTACAAAGAATGTCACTTGGAAGTGATGATGTCACAATGGGGCACTTGAGTTTCTTGAGAGATCCATTGAAAGCGGAGGGAGGACATAAAGAGGACAAGAAAGTGAAAAACGGAAACAGTGTAACAGATTTCAAAAATTCTATACAAACAACTTGATCGAGACCGTTGCGAATTTGTTGATATTGGAACGGCATTTCTAGCTTAAAAGGTGTAGGAGGAGTGTCTCCTCATGATTTTGGCCCTGCAGCGTCGGCGAGTATCCTAGCCAACTAGGAAAATATTCCATTTTGGAATATCAGTATTGACACAGAGAGCTTTTAGTGAAGAGCAGGTGAGGGGTTTCTTAAATCGCTCTCCCTCGAGAACGGTAGACCCAATTTTAAAAGCGTTTCCGCCCTTGAGAAGCAGAGAAGTAGAGGAAGATTTTATGCCAAACTATGTTTGTGTAACTGTTTGGTTAGTGGTCGAAATTATAGTTGTTTGGGAAAGTAATAAATTGCCTTGCTGCTGGCATGATTTACAGACACTTGAAAGTGAGGCGATGGGTTACGAAAACGGCTATAGTTACAGATTGGTAGCCCCGATTTGAAATTCGCCTTTTTCTATGAAGAGCAGAGAAGCAGGGGAAGATTTTAGTTTGTGGTACTTTTTTCCTCAAAAAGGCTCCGAAAGTGGTCAAAACGACCGTTGATTGGGAAGGTTAAAAAACACGTGGTAATGCAGTTACAAAAACAGCTGTACCGTAAGTTCCGTATGGAATATTTTGATTCTGAACACAGCTATGAATAGCAGAGAAGTAGACAAATATCCCATTCACTCTAACTTCTTGTCTAACTTGTTGCAGTATTGGTCAAAATAGACACTGCTTGCCAAAATGTTACAGAAACTGATGTTGGTGCTGTTACTTAATAAACTCCTGTAACTTTTGATGCGAATATCATTTTTTCTCCAAACTCCAGATTTGAGTAGCAGAGAAGTAGATGAAGCTGGAACACTTGACATTTCTTGTCTAAGTGGTTGCAAAGTGGATTTATTTGCTGATTTGTGTCAAAAAATTGCTTGATTTCACTTACAAAGAATGTCACTTGGAAGTGATGATGTCACAATGGGGCACTTGAGTTTCTTGAGAGATCCATTGAAAGCGGAGGGAGGACATAAAGAGGACAAGAAAGTGAAAAACGGAAACAGTGTAACAGATTTCAAAAATTCTATACAAACAACTTGATCGAGACCGTTGCGAATTTGTTGATATTGGAACGGCATTTCTAGCTTAAAAGGTGTAGGAGGAGTGTCTCCTCATGATTTTGGCCCTGCAGCGTCGGCGAGTATCCTAGCCAACTAGGAAAATATTCCATTTTGGAATATCAGTATTGACACAGAGAGCTTTTAGTGAAGAGCAGGTGAGGGGTTTCTTAAATCGCTCTCCCTCGAGAACGGTAGACCCAATTTTAAAAGCGTTTCCGCCCTTGAGAAGCAGAGAAGTAGAGGAAGATTTTATGCCAAACTATGTTTGTGTAACTGTTTGGTTAGTGGTCGAAATTATAGTTGTTTGGGAAAGTAATAAATTGCCTTGCTGCTGGCATGATTTACAGACACTTGAAAGTGAGGCGATGGGTTACGAAAACGGCTATAGTTACAGATTGGTAGCCCCGATTTGAAATTCGCCTTTTTCTATGAAGAGCAGAGAAGCAGGGGAAGATTTTAGTTTGTGGTACTTTTTTCCTCAAAAAGGCTCCGAAAGTGGTCAAAACGACCGTTGATTGGGAAGGTTAAAAAACACGTGGTAATGCAGTTACAAAAACAGCTGTACCGTAAGTTCCGTATGGAATATTTTGATTCTGAACACAGCTATGAATAGCAGAGAAGTAGACAAATATCCCATTCACTCTAACTTCTTGTCTAACTTGTTGCAGTATTGGTCAAAATAGACACTGCTTGCCAAAATGTTACAGAAACTGATGTTGGTGCTGTTACTTAATAAACTCCTGTAACTTTTGATGCGAATATCATTTTTTCTCCAAACTCCAGATTTGAGTAGCAGAGAAGTAGATGAAGCTGGAACACTTGACATTTCTTGTCTAAGTGGTTGCAAAGTGGATTTATTTGCTGATTTGTGTCAAAAAATTGCTTGATTTCACTTACAAAGAATGTCACTTGGAAGTGATGATGTCACAATGGGGCACTTGAGTTTCTTGAGAGATCCATTGAAAGCGGAGGGAGGACATAAAGAGGACAAGAAAGTGAAAAACGGAAACAGTGTAACAGATTTCAAAAATTCTATACAAACAACTTGATCGAGACCGTTGCGAATTTGTTGATATTGGAACGGCATTTCTAGCTTAAAAGGTGTAGGAGGAGTGTCTCCTCATGATTTTGGCCCTGCAGCGTCGGCGAGTATCCTAGCCAACTAGGAAAATATTCCATTTTGGAATATCAGTATTGACACAGAGAGCTTTTAGTGAAGAGCAGGTGAGGGGTTTCTTAAATCGCTCTCCCTCGAGAACGGTAGACCCAATTTTAAAAGCGTTTCCGCCCTTGAGAAGCAGAGAAGTAGAGGAAGATTTTATGCCAAACTATGTTTGTGTAACTGTTTGGTTAGTGGTCGAAATTATAGTTGTTTGGGAAAGTAATAAATTGCCTTGCTGCTGGCATGATTTACAGACACTTGAAAGTGAGGCGATGGGTTACGAAAACGGCTATAGTTACAGATTGGTAGCCCCGATTTGAAATTCGCCTTTTTCTATGAAGAGCAGAGAAGCAGGGGAAGATTTTAGTTTGTGGTACTTTTTTCCTCAAAAAGGCTCCGAAAGTGGTCAAAACGACCGTTGATTGGGAAGGTTAAAAAACACGTGGTAATGCAGTTACAAAAACAGCTGTACCGTAAGTTCCGTATGGAATATTTTGATTCTGAACACAGCTATGAATAGCAGAGAAGTAGACAAATATCCCATTCACTCTAACTTCTTGTCTAACTTGTTGCAGTATTGGTCAAAATAGACACTGCTTGCCAAAATGTTACAGAAACTGATGTTGGTGCTGTTACTTAAACTCCTGTAACTTTTGATGCGAATATCATTTTTTCTCCAAACTCCAGATTTGAGTAGCAGAGAAGTAGATGAAGCTGGAACACTTGACATTTCTTGTCTAAGTGGTTGCAAAGTGGATTTATTTGCTGATTTGTGTCAAAAAATTGCTTGATTTCACTTACAAAGAATGTCACTTGGAAGTGATGATGTCACAATGGGGCACTTGAGTTTCTTGAGAGATCCATTGAAAGCGGAGGGAGGACATAAAGAGGACAAGAAAGTGAAAAACGGAAACAGTGTAACAGATTTCAAAAATTCTATACAAACAACTTGATCGAGACCGTTGCGAATTTGTTGATATTGGAACGGCATTTCTAGCTTAAAAGGTGTAGGAGGAGTGTCTCCTCATGATTTTGGCCCTGCAGCGTCGGCGAGTATCCTAGCCAACTAGGAAAATATTCCATTTTGGAATATCAGTATTGACACAGAGAGCTTTTAGTGAAGAGCAGGTGAGGGGTTTCTTAAATCGCTCTCCCTCGAGAACGGTAGACCCAATTTTAAAAGCGTTTCCGCCCTTGAGAAGCAGAGAAGTAGAGGAAGATTTTATGCCAAACTATGTTTGTGTAACTGTTTGGTTAGTGGTCGAAATTATAGTTGTTTGGGAAAGTAATAAATTGCCTTGCTGCTGGCATGATTTACAGACACTTGAAAGTGAGGCGATGGGTTACGAAAACGGCTATAGTTACAGATTGGTAGCCCCGATTTGAAATTCGCCTTTTTCTATGAAGAGCAGAGAAGCAGGGGAAGATTTTAGTTTGTGGTACTTTTTTCCTCAAAAAGGCTCCGAAAGTGGTCAAAACGACCGTTGATTGGGAAGGTTAAAAAACACGTGGTAATGCAGTTACAAAAACAGCTGTACCGTAAGTTCCGTATGGAATATTTTGATTCTGAACACAGCTATGAATAGCAGAGAAGTAGACAAATATCCCATTCACTCTAACTTCTTGTCTAACTTGTTGCAGTATTGGTCAAAATAGACACTGCTTGCCAAAATGTTACAGAAACTGATGTTGGTGCTGTTACTTAAACTCCTGTAACTTTTGATGCGAATATCATTTTTTCTCCAAACTCCAGATTTGAGTAGCAGAGAAGTAGATGAAGCTGGAACACTTGACATTTCTTGTCTAAGTGGTTGCAAAGTGGATTTATTTGCTGATTTGTGTCAAAAAATTGCTTGATTTCACTTACAAAGAATGTCACTTGGAAGTGATGATGTCACAATGGGGCACTTGAGTTTCTTGAGAGATCCATTGAAAGCGGAGGGAGGACATAAAGAGGACAAGAAAGTGAAAAACGGAAACAGTGTAACAGATTTCAAAAATTCTATACAAACAACTTGATCGAGACCGTTGCGAATTTGTTGATATTGGAACGGCATTTCTAGCTTAAAAGGTGTAGGAGGAGTGTCTCCTCATGATTTTGGCCCTGCAGCGTCGGCGAGTATCCTAGCCAACTAGGAAAATATTCCATTTTGGAATATCAGTATTGACACAGAGAGCTTTTAGTGAAGAGCAGGTGAGGGGTTTCTTAAATCGCTCTCCCTCGAGAACGGTAGACCCAATTTTAAAAGCGTTTCCGCCCTTGAGAAGCAGAGAAGTAGAGGAAGATTTTATGCCAAACTATGTTTGTGTAACTGTTTGGTTAGTGGTCGAAATTATAGTTGTTTGGGAAAGTAATAAATTGCCTTGCTGCTGGCATGATTTACAGACACTTGAAAGTGAGGCGATGGGTTACGAAAACGGCTATAGTTACAGATTGGTAGCCCCGATTTGAAATTCGCCTTTTTCTATGAAGAGCAGAGAAGCAGGGGAAGATTTTAGTTTGTGGTACTTTTTTCCTCAAAAAGGCTCCGAAAGTGGTCAAAACGACCGTTGATTGGGAAGGTTAAAAAACACGTGGTAATGCAGTTACAAAAACAGCTGTACCGTAAGTTCCGTATGGAATATTTTGATTCTGAACACAGCTATGAATAGCAGAGAAGTAGACAAATATCCCATTCACTCTAACTTCTTGTCTAACTTGTTGCAGTATTGGTCAAAATAGACACTGCTTGCCAAAATGTTACAGAAACTGATGTTGGTGCTGTTACTTAAACTCCTGTAACTTTTGATGCGAATATCATTTTTTCTCCAAACTCCAGATTTGAGTAGCAGAGAAGTAGATGAAGCTGGAACACTTGACATTTCTTGTCTAAGTGGTTGCAAAGTGGATTTATTTGCTGATTTGTGTCAAAAAATTGCTTGATTTCACTTACAAAGAATGTCACTTGGAAGTGATGATGTCACAATGGGGCACTTGAGTTTCTTGAGAGATCCATTGAAAGCGGAGGGAGGACATAAAGAGGACAAGAAAGTGAAAAACGGAAACAGTGTAACAGATTTCAAAAATTCTATACAAACAACTTGATCGAGACCGTTGCGAATTTGTTGATATTGGAACGGCATTTCTAGCTTAAAAGGTGTAGGAGGAGTGTCTCCTCATGATTTTGGCCCTGCAGCGTCGGCGAGTATCCTAGCCAACTAGGAAAATATTCCATTTTGGAATATCAGTATTGACACAGAGAGCTTTTAGTGAAGAGCAGGTGAGGGGTTTCTTAAATCGCTCTCCCTCGAGAACGGTAGACCCAATTTTAAAAGCGTTTCCGCCCTTGAGAAGCAGAGAAGTAGAGGAAGATTTTATGCCAAACTATGTTTGTGTAACTGTTTGGTTAGTGGTCGAAATTATAGTTGTTTGGGAAAGTAATAAATTGCCTTGCTGCTGGCATGATTTACAGACACTTGAAAGTGAGGCGATGGGTTACGAAAACGGCTATAGTTACAGATTGGTAGCCCCGATTTGAAATTCGCCTTTTTCTATGAAGAGCAGAGAAGCAGGGGAAGATTTTAGTTTGTGGTACTTTTTTCCTCAAAAAGGCTCCGAAAGTGGTCAAAACGACCGTTGATTGGGAAGGTTAAAAAACACGTGGTAATGCAGTTACAAAAACAGCTGTACCGTAAGTTCCGTATGGAATATTTTGATTCTGAACACAGCTATGAATAGCAGAGAAGTAGACAAATATCCCATTCACTCTAACTTCTTGTCTAACTTGTTGCAGTATTGGTCAAAATAGACACTGCTTGCCAAAATGTTACAGAAACTGATGTTGGTGCTGTTACTTAAACTCCTGTAACTTTTGATGCGAATATCATTTTTTCTCCAAACTCCAGATTTGAGTAGCAGAGAAGTAGATGAAGCTGGAACACTTGACATTTCTTGTCTAAGTGGTTGCAAAGTGGATTTATTTGCTGATTTGTGTCAAAAAATTGCTTGATTTCACTTACAAAGAATGTCACTTGGAAGTGATGATGTCACAATGGGGCACTTGAGTTTCTTGAGAGATCCATTGAAAGCGGAGGGAGGACATAAAGAGGACAAGAAAGTGAAAAACGGAAACAGTGTAACAGATTTCAAAAATTCTATACAAACAACTTGATCGAGACCGTTGCGAATTTGTTGATATTGGAACGGCATTTCTAGCTTAAAAGGTGTAGGAGGAGTGTCTCCTCATGATTTTGGCCCTGCAGCGTCGGCGAGTATCCTAGCCAACTAGGAAAATATTCCATTTTGGAATATCAGTATTGACACAGAGAGCTTTTAGTGAAGAGCAGGTGAGGGGTTTCTTAAATCGCTCTCCCTCGAGAACGGTAGACCCAATTTTAAAAGCGTTTCCGCCCTTGAGAAGCAGAGAAGTAGAGGAAGATTTTATGCCAAACTATGTTTGTGTAACTGTTTGGTTAGTGGTCGAAATTATAGTTGTTTGGGAAAGTAATAAATTGCCTTGCTGCTGGCATGATTTACAGACACTTGAAAGTGAGGCGATGGGTTACGAAAACGGCTATAGTTACAGATTGGTAGCCCCGATTTGAAATTCGCCTTTTTCTATGAAGAGCAGAGAAGCAGGGGAAGATTTTAGTTTGTGGTACTTTTTTCCTCAAAAAGGCTCCGAAAGTGGTCAAAACGACCGTTGATTGGGAAGGTTAAAAAACACGTGGTAATGCAGTTACAAAAACAGCTGTACCGTAAGTTCCGTATGGAATATTTTGATTCTGAACACAGCTATGAATAGCAGAGAAGTAGACAAATATCCCATTCACTCTAACTTCTTGTCTAACTTGTTGCAGTATTGGTCAAAATAGACACTGCTTGCCAAAATGTTACAGAAACTGATGTTGGTGCTGTTACTTAAACTCCTGTAACTTTTGATGCGAATATCATTTTTTCTCCAAACTCCAGATTTGAGTAGCAGAGAAGTAGATGAAGCTGGAACACTTGACATTTCTTGTCTAAGTGGTTGCAAAGTGGATTTATTTGCTGATTTGTGTCAAAAAATTGCTTGATTTCACTTACAAAGAATGTCACTTGGAAGTGATGATGTCACAATGGGGCACTTGAGTTTCTTGAGAGATCCATTGAAAGCGGAGGGAGGACATAAAGAGGACAAGAAAGTGAAAAACGGAAACAGTGTAACAGATTTCAAAAATTCTATACAAACAACTTGATCGAGACCGTTGCGAATTTGTTGATATTGGAACGGCATTTCTAGCTTAAAAGGTGTAGGAGGAGTGTCTCCTCATGATTTTGGCCCTGCAGCGTCGGCGAGTATCCTAGCCAACGGTTCCATTTTGGAATATCAGTATTGACACAGAGAGCTTTTAGTGAAGAGCAGGTGAGGGGTTTCTTAAATCGCTCTCCCTCGAGAACGGTAGACCCAATTTTAAAAGCGTTTCCGCCCTTGAGAAGCAGAGAAGTAGAGGAAGATTTTATGCCAAACTATGTTTGTGTAACTGTTTGGTTAGTGGTCGAAATTATAGTTGTTTGGGAAAGTAATAAATTGCCTTGCTGCTGGCATGATTTACAGACACTTGAAAGTGAGGCGATGGGTTACGAAAACGGCTATAGTTACAGATTGGTAGCCCCGATTTGAAATTCGCCTTTTTCTATGAAGAGCAGAGAAGCAGGGGAAGATTTTAGTTTGCGGTACTTTTTTCCTCAAAAAGGCTCCGAAAGTGGTCAAAACGACCGTTGATTGGGAAGGTTAAAAAACACGTGGTAATGCAGTTACAAAAACAGCTGTACCGTAAGTTCCGTATGGAATATTTTGATTCTGAACACAGCTATGAATAGCAGAGAAGTAGACAAATATCCCATTCACTCTAACTTCTTGTCTAACTTGTTGCAGTATTGGTCAAAATAGACACTGCTTGCCAAAATGTTACAGAAACTGATGTTGGTGCTGTTACTTAATAAACTCCTGTAACTTTTGATGCGAATATCATTTTTTCTCCAAACTCCAGATTTGAGTAGCAGAGAAGTAGATGAAGCTGGAACACTTGACATTTCTTGTCTAAGTGGTTGCAAAGTGGATTTATTTGCTGATTTGTGTCAAAAAATTGCTTGATTTCACTTACAAAGAATGTCACTTGGAAGTGATGATGTCACAATGGGGCACTTGAGTTTCTTGAGAGATCCATTGAAAGCGGAGGGAGGACATAAAGAGGACAAGAAAGTGAAAAACGGAAACAGTGTAACAGATTTCAAAAATTCTATACAAACAACTTGATCGAGACCGTTGCGAATTTGTTGATATTGGAACGGCATTTCTAGCTTAAAAGGTGTAGGAGGAGTGTCTCCTCATGATTTTGGCCCTGCAGCGTCGGCGAGTATCCTAGCCAACTAGGAAAATATTCCATTTTGGAATATCAGTATTGACACAGAGAGCTTTTAGTGAAGAGCAGGTGAGGGGTTTCTTAAATCGCTCTCCCTCGAGAACGGTAGACCCAATTTTAAAAGCGTTTCCGCCCTTGAGAAGCAGAGAAGTAGAGGAAGATTTTATGCCAAACTATGTTTGTGTAACTGTTTGGTTAGTGGTCGAAATTATAGTTGTTTGGGAAAGTAATAAATTGCCTTGCTGCTGGCATGATTTACAGACACTTGAAAGTGAGGCGATGGGTTACGAAAACGGCTATAGTTACAGATTGGTAGCCCCGATTTGAAATTCGCCTTTTTCTATGAAGAGCAGAGAAGCAGGGGAAGATTTTAGTTTGTGGTACTTTTTTCCTCAAAAAGGCTCCGAAAGTGGTCAAAACGACCGTTGATTGGGAAGGTTAAAAAACACGTGGTAATGCAGTTACAAAAACAGCTGTACCGTAAGTTCCGTATGGAATATTTTGATTCTGAACACAGCTATGAATAGCAGAGAAGTAGACAAATATCCCATTCACTCTAACTTCTTGTCTAACTTGTTGCAGTATTGGTCAAAATAGACACTGCTTGCCAAAATGTTACAGAAACTGATGTTGGTGCTGTTACTTAAACTCCTGTAACTTTTGATGCGAATATCATTTTTTCTCCAAACTCCAGATTTGAGTAGCAGAGAAGTAGATGAAGCTGGAACACTTGACATTTCTTGTCTAAGTGGTTGCAAAGTGGATTTATTTGCTGATTTGTGTCAAAAAATTGCTTGATTTCACTTACAAAGAATGTCACTTGGAAGTGATGATGTCACAATGGGGCACTTGAGTTTCTTGAGAGATCCATTGAAAGCGGAGGGAGGACATAAAGAGGACAAGAAAGTGAAAAACGGAAACAGTGTAACAGATTTCAAAAATTCTATACAAACAACTTGATCGAGATCGTTGCGAATTTGTTGATATTGGAACGGCATTTCTAGCTTAAAAGGTTTAGGAGGAGTGTCTCCTCATGATTTTGGCCCTGCAGCGTCGGCGAGTATCCTAGCCAACGGTTCCATTTTGGAATATCAGTATTGACTTGGAAGTGATGATGTCACAATGGGGCACTTGAGTTTCTTGAGAGATCCATTGAAAGCGGAGGGAGGACATAAAGAGGACAAGAAAGTGAAAAACGGAAACAGTGTAACAGATTTCAAAAATTCTATACAAACAACTTGATCGAGACCGTTGCGAATTTGTTGATATTGGAACGGCATTTCTAGCTTAAAAGGTGTAGGAGGAGTGTCTCCTCATGATTTTGGCCCTGCAGCGTCGGCGAGTATCCTAGCCAACGGTTCCATTTTGGAATATCAGTATTGACACAGAGAGCTTTTAGTGAAGAGCAGGTGAGGGGTTTCTTAAATCGCTCTCCCTCGAGAACGGTAGACCCAATTTTAAAAGCGTTTCCGCCCTTGAGAAGCAGAGAAGTAGAGGAAGATTTTATGCCAAACTATGTTTGTGTAACTGTTTGGTTAGTGGTCGAAATTATAGTTGTTTGGGAAAGTAATAAATTGCCTTGCTGCTGGCATGATTTACAGACACTTGAAAGTGAGGCGATGGGTTACGAAAACGGCTATAGTTACAGATTGGTAGCCCCGATTTGAAATTCGCCTTTTTCTATGAAGAGCAGAGAAGCAGGGGAAGATTTTAGTTTGTGGTACTTTTTTCCTCAAAAAGGCTCCGAAAGTGGTCAAAACGACCGTTGATTGGGAAGGTTAAAAAACACGTGGTAATGCAGTTACAAAAACAGCTGTACCGTAAGTTCCGTATGGAATATTTTGATTCTGAACACAGCTATGAATAGCAGAGAAGTAGACAAATATCCCATTCACTCTAACTTCTTGTCTAACTTGTTGCAGTATTGGTCAAAATAGACACTGCTTGCCAAAATGTTACAGAAACTGATGTTGGTGCTGTTACTTAATAAACTCCTGTAACTTTTGATGCGAATATCATTTTTTCTCCAAACTCCAGATTTGAGTAGCAGAGAAGTAGATGAAGCTGGAACACTTGACATTTCTTGTCTAAGTGGTTGCAAAGTGGATTTATTTGCTGATTTGTGTCAAAAAATTGCTTGATTTCACTTACAAAGAATGTCACTTGGAAGTGATGATGTCACAATGGGGCACTTGAGTTTCTTGAGAGATCCATTGAAAGCGGAGGGAGGACATAAAGAGGACAAGAAAGTGAAAAACGGAAACAGTGTAACAGATTTCAAAAATTCTATACAAACAACTTGATCGAGACCGTTGCGAATTTGTTGATATTGGAACGGCATTTCTAGCTTAAAAGGTGTAGGAGGAGTGTCTCCTCATGATTTTGGCCCTGCAGCGTCGGCGAGTATCCTAGCCAACTAGGAAAATATTCCATTTTGGAATATCAGTATTGACACAGAGAGCTTTTAGTGAAGAGCAGGTGAGGGGTTTCTTAAATCGCTCTCCCTCGAGAACGGTAGACCCAATTTTAAAAGCGTTTCCGCCCTTGAGAAGCAGAGAAGTAGAGGAAGATTTTATGCCAAACTATGTTTGTGTAACTGTTTGGTTAGTGGTCGAAATTATAGTTGTTTGGGAAAGTAATAAATTGCCTTGCTGCTGGCATGATTTACAGACACTTGAAAGTGAGGCGATGGGTTACGAAAACGGCTATAGTTACAGATTGGTAGCCCCGATTTGAAATTCGCCTTTTTCTATGAAGAGCAGAGAAGCAGGGGAAGATTTTAGTTTGCGGTACTTTTTTCCTCAAAAAGGCTCCGAAAGTGGTCAAAACGACCGTTGATTGGGAAGGTTAAAAAACACGTGGTAATGCAGTTACAAAAACAGCTGTACCGTAAGTTCCGTATGGAATATTTTGATTCTGAACACAGCTATGAATAGCAGAGAAGTAGACAAATATCCCATTCACTCTAACTTCTTGTCTAACTTGTTGCAGTATTGGTCAAAATAGACACTGCTTGCCAAAATGTTACAGAAACTGATGTTGGTGCTGTTACTTAATAAACTCCTGTAACTTTTGATGCGAATATCATTTTTTCTCCAAACTCCAGATTTGAGTAGCAGAGAAGTAGATGAAGCTGGAACACTTGACATTTCTTGTCTAAGTGGTTGCAAAGTGGATTTATTTGCTGATTTGTGTCAAAAAATTGCTTGATTTCACTTACAAAGAATGTCACTTGGAAGTGATGATGTCACAATGGGGCACTTGAGTTTCTTGAGAGATCCATTGAAAGCGGAGGGAGGACATAAAGAGGACAAGAAAGTGAAAAACGGAAACAGTGTAACAGATTTCAAAAATTCTATACAAACAACTTGATCGAGACCGTTGCGAATTTGTTGATATTGGAACGGCATTTCTAGCTTAAAAGGTGTAGGAGGAGTGTCTCCTCATGATTTTGGCCCTGCAGCGTCGGCGAGTATCCTAGCCAACTAGGAAAATATTCCATTTTGGAATATCAGTATTGACACAGAGAGCTTTTAGTGAAGAGCAGGTGAGGGGTTTCTTAAATCGCTCTCCCTCGAGAACGGTAGACCCAATTTTAAAAGCGTTTCCGCCCTTGAGAAGCAGAGAAGTAGAGGAAGATTTTATGCCAAACTATGTTTGTGTAACTGTTTGGTTAGTGGTCGAAATTATAGTTGTTTGGGAAAGTAATAAATTGCCTTGCTGCTGGCATGATTTACAGACACTTGAAAGTGAGGCGATGGGTTACGAAAACGGCTATAGTTACAGATTGGTAGCCCCGATTTGAAATTCGCCTTTTTCTATGAAGAGCAGAGAAGCAGGGGAAGATTTTAGTTTGTGGTACTTTTTTCCTCAAAAAGGCTCCGAAAGTGGTCAAAACGACCGTTGATTGGGAAGGTTAAAAAACACGTGGTAATGCAGTTACAAAAACAGCTGTACCGTAAGTTCCGTATGGAATATTTTGATTCTGAACACAGCTATGAATAGCAGAGAAGTAGACAAATATCCCATTCACTCTAACTTCTTGTCTAACTTGTTGCAGTATTGGTCAAAATAGACACTGCTTGCCAAAATGTTACAGAAACTGATGTTGGTGCTGTTACTTAATAAACTCCTGTAACTTTTGATGCGAATATCATTTTTTCTCCAAACTCCAGATTTGAGTAGCAGAGAAGTAGATGAAGCTGGAACACTTGACATTTCTTGTCTAAGTGGTTGCAAAGTGGATTTATTTGCTGATTTGTGTCAAAAAATTGCTTGATTTCACTTACAAAGAATGTCACTTGGAAGTGATGATGTCACAATGGGGCACTTGAGTTTCTTGAGAGATCCATTGAAAGCGGAGGGAGGACATAAAGAGGACAAGAAAGTGAAAAACGGAAACAGTGTAACAGATTTCAAAAATTCTATACAAACAACTTGATCGAGACCGTTGCGAATTTGTTGATATTGGAACGGCATTTCTAGCTTAAAAGGTGTAGGAGGAGTGTCTCCTCATGATTTTGGCCCTGCAGCGTCGGCGAGTATCCTAGCCAACGGTTCCATTTTGGAATATCAGTATTGACACAGAGAGCTTTTAGTGAAGAGCAGGTGAGGGGTTTCTTAAATCGCTCTCCCTCGAGAACGGTAGACCCAATTTTAAAAGCGTTTCCGCCCTTGAGAAGCAGAGAAGTAGAGGAAGATTTTATGCCAAACTATGTTTGTGTAACTGTTTGGTTAGTGGTCGAAATTATAGTTGTTTGGGAAAGTAATAAATTGCCTTGCTGCTGGCATGATTTACAGACACTTGAAAGTGAGGCGATGGGTTACGAAAACGGCTATAGTTACAGATTGGTAGCCCCGATTTGAAATTCGCCTTTTTCTATGAAGAGCAGAGAAGCAGGGGAAGATTTTAGTTTGCGGTACTTTTTTCCTCAAAAAGGCTCCGAAAGTGGTCAAAACGACCGTTGATTGGGAAGGTTAAAAAACACGTGGTAATGCAGTTACAAAAACAGCTGTACCGTAAGTTCCGTATGGAATATTTTGATTCTGAACACAGCTATGAATAGCAGAGAAGTAGACAAATATCCCATTCACTCTAACTTCTTGTCTAACTTGTTGCAGTATTGGTCAAAATAGACACTGCTTGCCAAAATGTTACAGAAACTGATGTTGGTGCTGTTACTTAATAAACTCCTGTAACTTTTGATGCGAATATCATTTTTTCTCCAAACTCCAGATTTGAGTAGCAGAGAAGTAGATGAAGCTGGAACACTTGACATTTCTTGTCTAAGTGGTTGCAAAGTGGATTTATTTGCTGATTTGTGTCAAAAAATTGCTTGATTTCACTTACAAAGAATGTCACTTGGAAGTGATGATGTCACAATGGGGCACTTGAGTTTCTTGAGAGATCCATTGAAAGCGGAGGGAGGACATAAAGAGGACAAGAAAGTGAAAAACGGAAACAGTGTAACAGATTTCAAAAATTCTATACAAACAACTTGATCGAGACCGTTGCGAATTTGTTGATATTGGAACGGCATTTCTAGCTTAAAAGGTGTAGGAGGAGTGTCTCCTCATGATTTTGGCCCTGCAGCGTCGGCGAGTATCCTAGCCAACTAGGAAAATATTCCATTTTGGAATATCAGTATTGACACAGAGAGCTTTTAGTGAAGAGCAGGTGAGGGGTTTCTTAAATCGCTCTCCCTCGAGAACGGTAGACCCAATTTTAAAAGCGTTTCCGCCCTTGAGAAGCAGAGAAGTAGAGGAAGATTTTATGCCAAACTATGTTTGTGTAACTGTTTGGTTAGTGGTCGAAATTATAGTTGTTTGGGAAAGTAATAAATTGCCTTGCTGCTGGCATGATTTACAGACACTTGAAAGTGAGGCGATGGGTTACGAAAACGGCTATAGTTACAGATTGGTAGCCCCGATTTGAAATTCGCCTTTTTCTATGAAGAGCAGAGAAGCAGGGGAAGATTTTAGTTTGTGGTACTTTTTTCCTCAAAAAGGCTCCGAAAGTGGTCAAAACGACCGTTGATTGGGAAGGTTAAAAAACACGTGGTAATGCAGTTACAAAAACAGCTGTACCGTAAGTTCCGTATGGAATATTTTGATTCTGAACACAGCTATGAATAGCAGAGAAGTAGACAAATATCCCATTCACTCTAACTTCTTGTCTAACTTGTTGCAGTATTGGTCAAAATAGACACTGCTTGCCAAAATGTTACAGAAACTGATGTTGGTGCTGTTACTTAATAAACTCCTGTAACTTTTGATGCGAATATCATTTTTTCTCCAAACTCCAGATTTGAGTAGCAGAGAAGTAGATGAAGCTGGAACACTTGACATTTCTTGTCTAAGTGGTTGCAAAGTGGATTTATTTGCTGATTTGTGTCAAAAAATTGCTTGATTTCACTTACAAAGAATGTCACT
The DNA here is from genome assembly GCF_013265735.2 of Oncorhynchus mykiss. Lineage (NCBI taxonomy): Eukaryota > Metazoa > Chordata > Actinopteri > Salmoniformes > Salmonidae > Oncorhynchus > Oncorhynchus mykiss. Next base: position 95,124 of record NW_023493759.1, read on the forward strand.
TGGAAGTGATGATGTCACAATGGGGCACTTGAGTTTCTTGAGAGATCCATTGAAAGCGGAGGGAGGACATAAAGAGGACAAGAAAGTGAAAAACGGAAACAGTGTAACAGATTTCAAAAATTCTATACAAACAACTTGATCGAGACCGTTGCGAATTTGTTGATATTGGAACGGCATTTCTAGCTTAAAAGGTGTAGGAGGAGTGTCTCCTCATGATTTTGGCCCTGCAGCGTCGGCGAGTATCCTAGCCAACGGTTCCATTTTGGAATATCAGTATTGACACAGAGAGCTTTTAGTGAAGAGCAGGTGAGGGGTTTCTTAAATCGCTCTCCCTCGAGAACGGTAGACCCAATTTTAAAAGCGTTTCCGCCCTTGAGAAGCAGAGAAGTAGAGGAAGATTTTATGCCAAACTATGTTTGTGTAACTGTTTGGTTAGTGGTCGAAATTATAGTTGTTTGGGAAAGTAATAAATTGCCTTGCTGCTGGCATGATTTACAGACACTTGAAAGTGAGGCGATGGGTTACGAAAACGGCTATAGTTACAGATTGGTAGCCCCGATTTGAAATTCGCCTTTTTCTATGAAGAGCAGAGAAGCAGGGGAAGATTTTAGTTTGTGGTACTTTTTTCCTCAAAAAGGCTCCGAAAGTGGTCAAAACGACCGTTGATTGGGAAGGTTAAAAAACACGTGGTAATGCAGTTACAAAAACAGCTGTACCGTAAGTTCCGTATGGAATATTTTGATTCTGAACACAGCTATGAATAGCAGAGAAGTAGACAAATATCCCATTCACTCTAACTTCTTGTCTAACTTGTTGCAGTATTGGTCAAAATAGACACTGCTTGCCAAAATGTTACAGAAACTGATGTTGGTGCTGTTACTTAAACTCCTGTAACTTTTGATGCGAATATCATTTTTTCTCCAAACTCCAGATTTGAGTAGCAGAGAAGTAGATGAAGCTGGAACACTTGACATTTCTTGTCTAAGTGGTTGCAAAGTGGATTTATTTGCTGATTTGTGTCAAAAAATTGCTTGATTTCACTTACAAAGAATGTCACTTGGAAGTGATGATGTCACAATGGGGCACTTGAGTTTCTTGAGAGATCCATTGAAAGCGGAGGGAGGACATAAAGAGGACAAGAAAGTGAAAAACGGAAACAGTGTAACAGATTTCAAAAATTCTATACAAACAACTTGATCGAGACCGTTGCGAATTTGTTGATATTGGAACGGCATTTCTAGCTTAAAAGGTGTAGGAGGAGTGTCTCCTCATGATTTTGGCCCTGCAGCGTCGGCGAGTATCCTAGCCAACGGTTCCATTTTGGAATATCAGTATTGACACAGAGAGCTTTTAGTGAAGAGCAGGTGAGGGGTTTCTTAAATCGCTCTCCCTCGAGAACGGTAGACCCAATTTTAAAAGCGTTTCCGCCCTTGAGAAGCAGAGAAGTAGAGGAAGATTTTATGCCAAACTATGTTTGTGTAACTGTTTGGTTAGTGGTCGAAATTATAGTTGTTTGGGAAAGTAATAAATTGCCTTGCTGCTGGCATGATTTACAGACACTTGAAAGTGAGGCGATGGGTTACGAAAACGGCTATAGTTACAGATTGGTAGCCCCGATTTGAAATTCGCCTTTTTCTATGAAGAGCAGAGAAGCAGGGGAAGATTTTAGTTTGTGGTACTTTTTTCCTCAAAAAGGCTCCGAAAGTGGTCAAAACGACCGTTGATTGGGAAGGTTAAAAAACACGTGGTAATGCAGTTACAAAAACAGCTGTACCGTAAGTTCCGTATGGAATATTTTGATTCTGAACACAGCTATGAATAGCAGAGAAGTAGACAAATATCCCATTCACTCTAACTTCTTGTCTAACTTGTTGCAGTATTGGTCAAAATAGACACTGCTTGCCAAAATGTTACAGAAACTGATGTTGGTGCTGTTACTTAAACTCCTGTAACTTTTGATGCGAATATCATTTTTTCTCCAAACTCCAGATTTGAGTAGCAGAGAAGTAGATGAAGCTGGAACACTTGACATTTCTTGTCTGAGTGGTTGCAAAGTGGATTTATTTGCTGATTTGTGTCAAAAAATTGCTTGATTTCACTTACAAAGAATGTCACTTGGAAGTGATGATGTCACAATGGGGCACTTGAGTTTCTTGAGAGATCCATTGAAAGCGGAGGGAGGACATAAAGAGGACAAGAAAGTGAAAAACGGAAACAGTGTAACAGATTTCAAAAATTCTATACAAACAACTTGATCGAGACCGTTGCGAATTTGTTGATATTGGAACGGCATTTCTAGCTTAAAAGGTGTAGGAGGAGTGTCTCCTCATGATTTTGGCCCTGCAGCGTCGGCGAGTATCCTAGCCAACTAGGAAAATATTCCATTTTGGAATATCAGTATTGACACAGAGAGCTTTTAGTGAAGAGCAGGTGAGGGGTTTCTTAAATCGCTCTCCCTCGAGAACGGTAGACCCAATTTTAAAAGCGTTTCCGCCCTTGAGAAGCAGAGAAGTAGAGGAAGATTTTATGCCAAACTATGTTTGTGTAACTGTTTGGTTAGTGGTCGAAATTATAGTTGTTTGGGAAAGTAATAAATTGCCTTGCTGCTGGCATGATTTACAGACACTTGAAAGTGAGGCGATGGGTTACGAAAACGGCTATAGTTACAGATTGGTAGCCCCGATTTGAAATTCGCCTTTTTCTATGAAGAGCAGAGAAGCAGGGGAAGATTTTAGTTTGTGGTACTTTTTTCCTCAAAAAGGCTCCGAAAGTGGTCAAAACGACCGTTGATTGGGAAGGTTAAAAAACACGTGGTAATGCAGTTACAAAAACAGCTGTACCGTAAGTTCCGTATGGAATATTTTGATTCTGAACACAGCTATGAATAGCAGAGAAGTAGACAAATATCCCATTCACTCTAACTTCTTGTCTAACTTGTTGCAGTATTGGTCAAAATAGACACTGCTTGCCAAAATGTTACAGAAACTGATGTTGGTGCTGTTACTTAAACTCCTGTAACTTTTGATGCGAATATCATTTTTTCTCCAAACTCCAGATTTGAGTAGCAGAGAAGTAGATGAAGCTGGAACACTTGACATTTCTTGTCTAAGTGGTTGCAAAGTGGATTTATTTGCTGATTTGTGTCAAAAAATTGCTTGATTTCACTTACAAAGAATGTCACTTGGAAGTGATGATGTCACAATGGGGCACTTGAGTTTCTTGAGAGATCCATTGAAAGCGGAGGGAGGACATAAAGAGGACAAGAAAGTGAAAAACGGAAACAGTGTAACAGATTTCAAAAATTCTATACAAACAACTTGATCGAGACCGTTGCGAATTTGTTGATATTGGAACGGCATTTCTAGCTTAAAAGGTGTAGGAGGAGTGTCTCCTCATGATTTTGGCCCTGCAGCGTCGGCGAGTATCCTAGCCAACGGTTCCATTTTGGAATATCAGTATTGACACAGAGAGCTTTTAGTGAAGAGCAGGTGAGGGGTTTCTTAAATCGCTCTCCCTCGAGAACGGTAGACCCAATTTTAAAAGCGTTTCCGCCCTTGAGAAGCAGAGAAGTAGAGGAAGATTTTATGCCAAACTATGTTTGTGTAACTGTTTGGTTAGTGGTCGAAATTATAGTTGTTTGGGAAAGTAATAAATTGCCTTGCTGCTGGCATGATTTACAGACACTTGAAAGTGAGGCGATGGGTTACGAAAACGGCTATAGTTACAGATTGGTAGCCCCGATTTGAAATTCGCCTTTTTCTATGAAGAGCAGAGAAGCAGGGGAAGATTTTAGTTTGTGGTACTTTTTTCCTCAAAAAGGCTCCGAAAGTGGTCAAAACGACCGTTGATTGGGAAGGTTAAAAAACACGTGGTAATGCAGTTACAAAAACAGCTGTACCGTAAGTTCCGTATGGAATATTTTGATTCTGAACACAGCTATGAATAGCAGAGAAGTAGACAAATATCCCATTCACTCTAACTTCTTGTCTAACTTGTTGCAGTATTGGTCAAAATAGACACTGCTTGCCAAAATGTTACAGAAACTGATGTTGGTGCTGTTACTTAAACTCCTGTAACTTTTGATGCGAATATCATTTTTTCTCCAAACTCCAGATTTGAGTAGCAGAGAAGTAGATGAAGCTGGAACACTTGACATTTCTTGTCTAAGTGGTTGCAAAGTGGATTTATTTGCTGATTTGTGTCCAAAAATTGCTTGATTTCACTTACAAAGAATGTCACTTGGAAGTGATGATGTCACAATGGGGCACTTGAGTTTCTTGAGAGATCCATTGAAAGCGGAGGGAGGACATAAAGAGGACAAGAAAGTGAAAAACGGAAACAGTGTAACAGATTTCAAAAATTCTATACAAACAACTTGATCGAGACCGTTGCGAATTTGTTGATATTGGAACGGCATTTCTAGCTTAAAAGGTGTAGGAGGAGTGTCTCCTCATGATTTTGGCCCTGCAGCGTCGGCGAGTATCCTAGCCAACGGTTCCATTTTGGAATATCAGTATTGACTTGGAAGTGATGATGTCACAATGGGGCACTTGAGTTTCTTGAGAGATCCATTGAAAGCGGAGGGAGGACATAAAGAGGACAAGAAAGTGAAAAACGGAAACAGTGTAACAGATTTCAAAAATTCTATACAAACAACTTGATCGAGACCGTTGCGAATTTGTTGATATTGGAACGGCATTTCTAGCTTAAAAGGTGTAGGAGGAGTGTCTCCTCATGATTTTGGCCCTGCAGCGTCGGCGAGTATCCTAGCCAACGGTTCCATTTTGGAATATCAGTATTGACACAGAGAGCTTTTAGTGAAGAGCAGGTGAGGGGTTTCTTAAATCGCTCTCCCTCGAGAACGGTAGACCCAATTTTAAAAGCGTTTCCGCCCTTGAGAAGCAGAGAAGTAGAGGAAGATTTTATGCCAAACTATGTTTGTGTAACTGTTTGGTTAGTGGTCGAAATTATAGTTGTTTGGGAAAGTAATAAATTGCCTTGCTGCTGGCATGATTTACAGACACTTGAAAGTGAGGCGATGGGTTACGAAAACGGCTATAGTTACAGATTGGTAGCCCCGATTTGAAATTCGCCTTTTTCTATGAAGAGCAGAGAAGCAGGGGAAGATTTTAGTTTGCGGTACTTTTTTCCTCAAAAAGGCTCCGAAAGTGGTCAAAACGACCGTTGATTGGGAAGGTTAAAAAACACGTGGTAATGCAGTTACAAAAACAGCTGTACCGTAAGTTCCGTATGGAATATTTTGATTCTGAACACAGCTATGAATAGCAGAGAAGTAGACAAATATCCCATTCACTCTAACTTCTTGTCTAACTTGTTGCAGTATTGGTCAAAATAGACACTGCTTGCCAAAATGTTACAGAAACTGATGTTGGTGCTGTTACTTAAACTCCTGTAACTTTTGATGCGAATATCATTTTTTCTCCAAACTCCAGATTTGAGTAGCAGAGAAGTAGATGAAGCTGGAACACTTGACATTTCTTGTCTAAGTGGTTGCAAAGTGGATTTATTTGCTGATTTGTGTCAAAAAATTGCTTGATTTCACTTACAAAGAATGTCACTTGGAAGTGATGATGTCACAATGGGGCACTTGAGTTTCTTGAGAGATCCATTGAAAGCGGAGGGAGGACATAAAGAGGACAAGAAAGTGAAAAACGGAAACAGTGTAACAGATTTCAAAAATTCTATACAAACAACTTGATCGAGACCGTTGCGAATTTGTTGATATTGGAACGGCATTTCTAGCTTAAAAGGTGTAGGAGGAGTGTCTCCTCATGATTTTGGCCCTGCAGCGTCGGCGAGTATCCTAGCCAACGGTTCCATTTTGGAATATCAGTATTGACTTGGAAGTGATGATGTCACAATGGGGCACTTGAGTTTCTTGAGAGATCCATTGAAAGCGGAGGGAGGACATAAAGAGGACAAGAAAGTGAAAAACGGAAACAGTGTAACAGATTTCAAAAATTCTATACAAACAACTTGATCGAGACCGTTGCGAATTTGTTGATATTGGAACTGCATTTCTAGCTTAAAAGGTGTAGGAGGAGTGTCTCCTCATGATTTTGGCCCTGCAGCGTCGGCGAGTATCCTAGCCAACGGTTCCATTTTGGAATATCAGTATTGACACAGAGAGCTTTTAGTGAAGAGCAGGTGAGGGGTTTCTTAAATCGCTCTCCCTCGAGAACGGTAGACCCAATTTTAAAAGCGTTTCCGCCCTTGAGAAGCAGAGAAGTAGAGGAAGATTTTATGCCAAACTATGTTTGTGTAACTGTTTGGTTAGTGGTCGAAATTATAGTTGTTTGGGAAAGTAATAAATTGCCTTGCTGCTGGCATGATTTACAGACACTTGAAAGTGAGGCGATGGGTTACGAAAACGGCTATAGTTACAGATTGGTAGCCCCGATTTGAAATTCGCCTTTTTCTATGAAGAGCAGAGAAGCAGGGGAAGATTTTAGTTTGCGGTACTTTTTTCCTCAAAAAGGCTCCGAAAGTGGTCAAAACGACCGTTGATTGGGAAGGTTAAAAAACACGTGGTAATGCAGTTACAAAAACAGCTGTACCGTAAGTTCCGTATGGAATATTTTGATTCTGAACACAGCTATGAATAGCAGAGAAGTAGACAAATATCCCATTCACTCTAACTTCTTGTCTAACTTGTTGCAGTATTGGTCAAAATAGACACTGCTTGCCAAAATGTTACAGAAACTGATGTTGGTGCTGTTACTTAAACTCCTGTAACTTTTGATGCGAATATCATTTTTTCTCCAAACTCCAGATTTGAGTAGCAGAGAAGTAGATGAAGCTGGAACACTTGACATTTCTTGTCTAAGTGGTTGCAAAGTGGATTTATTTGCTGATTTGTGTCAAAAAATTGCTTGATTTCACTTACAAAGAATGTCACTTGGAAGTGATGATGTCACAATGGGGCACTTGAGTTTCTTGAGAGATCCATTGAAAGCGGAGGGAGGACATAAAGAGGACAAGAAAGTGAAAAACGGAAACAGTGTAACAGATTTCAAAAATTCTATACAAACAACTTGATCGAGACCGTTGCGAATTTGTTGATATTGGAACGGCATTTCTAGCTTAAAAGGTGTAGGAGGAGTGTCTCCTCATGATTTTGGCCCTGCAGCGTCGGCGAGTATCCTAGCCAACGGTTCCATTTTGGAATATCAGTATTGACTTGGAAGTGATGATGTCACAATGGGGCACTTGAGTTTCTTGAGAGATCCATTGAAAGCGGAGGGAGGACATAAAGAGGACAAGAAAGTGAAAAACGGAAACAGTGTAACAGATTTCAAAAATTCTATACAAACAACTTGATCGAGACCGTTGCGAATTTGTTGATATTGGAACGGCATTTCTAGCTTAAAAGGTGTAGGAGGAGTGTCTCCTCATGATTTTGGCCCTGCAGCGTCGGCGAGTATCCTAGCCAACGGTTCCATTTTGGAATATCAGTATTGACACAGAGAGCTTTTAGTGAAGAGCAGGTGAGGGGTTTCTTAAATCGCTCTCCCTCGAGAACGGTAGACCCAATTTTAAAAGCGTTTCCGCCCTTGAGAAGCAGAGAAGTAGAGGAAGATTTTATGCCAAACTATGTTTGTGTAACTGTTTGGTTAGTGGTCGAAATTATAGTTGTTTGGGAAAGTAATAAATTGCCTTGCTGCTGGCATGATTTACAGACACTTGAAAGTGAGGCGATGGGTTACGAAAACGGCTATAGTTACAGATTGGTAGCCCCGATTTGAAATTCGCCTTTTTCTATGAAGAGCAGAGAAGCAGGGGAAGATTTTAGTTTGCGGTACTTTTTTCCTCAAAAAGGCTCCGAAAGTGGTCAAAACGACCGTTGATTGGGAAGGTTAAAAAACACGTGGTAATGCAGTTACAAAAACAGCTGTACCGTAAGTTCCGTATGGAATATTTTGATTCTGAACACAGCTATGAATAGCAGAGAAGTAGACAAATATCCCATTCACTCTAACTTCTTGTCTAACTTGTTGCAGTATTGGTCAAAATAGACACTGCTTGCCAAAATGTTACAGAAACTGATGTTGGTGCTGTTACTTAAACTCCTGTAACTTTTGATGCGAATATCATTTTTTCTCCAAACTCCAGATTTGAGTAGCAGAGAAGTAGATGAAGCTGGAACACTTGACATTTCTTGTCTAAGTGGTTGCAAAGTGGATTTATTTGCTGATTTGTGTCAAAAAATTGCTTGATTTCACTTACAAAGAATGTCACTTGGAAGTGATGATGTCACAATGGGGCACTTGAGTTTCTTGAGAGATCCATTGAAAGCGGAGGGAGGACATAAAGAGGACAAGAAAGTGAAAAACGGAAACAGTGTAACAGATTTCAAAAATTCTATACAAACAACTTGATCGAGACCGTTGCGAATTTGTTGATATTGGAACGGCATTTCTAGCTTAAAAGGTGTAGGAGGAGTGTCTCCTCATGATTTTGGCCCTGCAGCGTCGGCGAGTATCCTAGCCAACGGTTCCATTTTGGAATATCAGTATTGACTTGGAAGTGATGATGTCACAATGGGGCACTTGAGTTTCTTGAGAGATCCATTGAAAGCGGAGGGAGGACATAAAGAGGACAAGAAAGTGAAAAACGGAAACAGTGTAACAGATTTCAAAAATTCTATACAAACAACTTGATCGAGACCGTTGCGAATTTGTTGATATTGGAACGGCATTTCTAGCTTAAAAGGTGTAGGAGGAGTGTCTCCTCATGATTTTGGCCCTGCAGCGTCGGCGAGTATCCTAGCCAACGGTTCCATTTTGGAATATCAGTATTGACACAGAGAGCTTTTAGTGAAGAGCAGGTGAGGGGTTTCTTAAATCGCTCTCCCTCGAGAACGGTAGACCCAATTTTAAAAGCGTTTCCGCCCTTGAGAAGCAGAGAAGTAGAGGAAGATTTTATGCCAAACTATGTTTGTGTAACTGTTTGGTTAGTGGTCGAAATTATAGTTGTTTGGGAAAGTAATAAATTGCCTTGCTGCTGGCATGATTTACAGACACTTGAAAGTGAGGCGATGGGTTACGAAAACGGCTATAGTTACAGATTGGTAGCCCCGATTTGAAATTCGCCTTTTTCTATGAAGAGCAGAGAAGCAGGGGAAGATTTTAGTTTGCGGTACTTTTTTCCTCAAAAAGGCTCCGAAAGTGGTCAAAACGACCGTTGATTGGGAAGGTTAAAAAACACGTGGTAATGCAGTTACAAAAACAGCTGTACCGTAAGTTCCGTATGGAATATTTTGATTCTGAACACAGCTATGAATAGCAGAGAAGTAGACAAATATCCCATTCACTCTAACTTCTTGTCTAACTTGTTGCAGTATTGGTCAAAATAGACACTGCTTGCCAAAATGTTACAGAAACTGATGTTGGTGCTGTTACTTAAACTCCTGTAACTTTTGATGCGAATATCATTTTTTCTCCAAACTCCAGATTTGAGTAGCAGAGAAGTAGATGAAGCTGGAACACTTGACATTTCTTGTCTAAGTGGTTGCAAAGTGGATTTATTTGCTGATTTGTGTCAAAAAATTGCTTGATTTCACTTACAAAGAATGTCACTTGGAAGTGATGATGTCACAATGGGGCACTTGAGTTTCTTGAGAGATCCATTGAAAGCGGAGGGAGGACATAAAGAGGACAAGAAAGTGAAAAACGGAAACAGTGTAACAGATTTCAAAAATTCTATACAAACAACTTGATCGAGACCGTTGCGAATTTGTTGATATTGGAACGGCATTTCTAGCTTAAAAGGTGTAGGAGGAGTGTCTCCTCATGATTTTGGCCCTGCAGCGTCGGCGAGTATCCTAGCCAACGGTTCCATTTTGGAATATCAGTATTGACTTGGAAGTGATGATGTCACAATGGGGCACTTGAGTTTCTTGAGAGATCCATTGAAAGCGGAGGGAGGACATAAAGAGGACAAGAAAGTGAAAAACGGAAACAGTGTAACAGATTTCAAAAATTCTATACAAACAACTTGATCGAGACCGTTGCGAATTTGTTGATATTGGAACGGCATTTCTAGCTTAAAAGGTGTAGGAGGAGTGTCTCCTCATGATTTTGGCCCTGCAGCGTCGGCGAGTATCCTAGCCAACGGTTCCATTTTGGAATATCAGTATTGACACAGAGAGCTTTTAGTGAAGAGCAGGTGAGGGGTTTCTTAAATCGCTCTCCCTCGAGAACGGTAGACCCAATTTTAAAAGCGTTTCCGCCCTTGAGAAGCAGAGAAGTAGAGGAAGATTTTATGCCAAACTATGTTTGTGTAACTGTTTGGTTAGTGGTCGAAATTATAGTTGTTTGGGAAAGTAATAAATTGCCTTGCTGCTGGCATGATTTACAGACACTTGAAAGTGAGGCGATGGGTTACGAAAACGGCTATAGTTACAGATTGGTAGCCCCGATTTGAAATTCGCCTTTTTCTATGAAGAGCAGAGAAGCAGGGGAAGATTTTAGTTTGCGGTACTTTTTTCCTCAAAAAGGCTCCGAAAGTGGTCAAAACGACCGTTGATTGGGAAGGTTAAAAAACACGTGGTAATGCAGTTACAAAAACAGCTGTACCGTAAGTTCCGTATGGAATATTTTGATTCTGAACACAGCTATGAATAGCAGAGAAGTAGACAAATATCCCATTCACTCTAACTTCTTGTCTAACTTGTTGCAGTATTGGTCAAAATAGACACTGCTTGCCAAAATGTTACAGAAACTGATGTTGGTGCTGTTACTTAAACTCCTGTAACTTTTGATGCGAATATCATTTTTTCTCCAAACTCCAGATTTGAGTAGCAGAGAAGTAGATGAAGCTGGAACACTTGACATTTCTTGTCTAAGTGGTTGCAAAGTGGATTTATTTGCTGATTTGTGTCAAAAAATTGCTTGATTTCACTTACAAAGAATGTCACTTGGAAGTGATGATGTCACAATGGGGCACTTGAGTTTCTTGAGAGATCCATTGAAAGCGGAGGGAGGACATAAAGAGGACAAGAAAGTGAAAAACGGAAACAGTGTAACAGATTTCAAAAATTCTATACAAACAACTTGATCGAGACCGTTGCGAATTTGTTGATATTGGAACGGCATTTCTAGCTTAAAAGGTGTAGGAGGAGTGTCTCCTCATGATTTTGGCCCTGCAGCGTCGGCGAGTATCCTAGCCAACGGTTCCATTTTGGAATATCAGTATTGACTTGGAAGTGATGATGTCACAATGGGGCACTTGAGTTTCTTGAGAGATCCATTGAAAGCGGAGGGAGGACATAAAGAGGACAAGAAAGTGAAAAACGGAAACAGTGTAACAGATTTCAAAAATTCTATACAAACAACTTGATCGAGACCGTTGCGAATTTGTTGATATTGGAACGGCATTTCTAGCTTAAAAGGTGTAGGAGGAGTGTCTCCTCATGATTTTGGCCCTGCAGCGTCGTCGAGTATCCTAGCCAACGGTTCCATTTTGGAATATCAGTATTGACACAGAGAGCTTTTAGTGAAGAGCAGGTGAGGGGTTTCTTAAATCGCTCTCCCTCGAGAACGGTAGACCCAATTTTAAAAGCGTTTCCGCCCTTGAGAAGCAGAGAAGTAGAGGAAGATTTTATGCCAAACTATGTTTGTGTAACTGTTTGGTTAGTGGTCGAAATTATAGTTGTTTGGGAAAGTAATAAATTGCCTTGCTGCTGGCATGATTTACAGACACTTGAAAGTGAGGCGATGGGTTACGAAAACGGCTATAGTTACAGATTGGTAGCCCCGATTTGAAATTCGCCTTTTTCTATGAAGAGCAGAGAAGCAGGGGAAGATTTTAGTTTGCGGTACTTTTTTCCTCAAAAAGGCTCCGAAAGTGGTCAAAACGACCGTTGATTGGGAAGGTTAAAAAACACGTGGTAATGCAGTTACAAAAACAGCTGTACCGTAAGTTCCGTATGGAATATTTTGATTCTGAACACAGCTATGAATAGCAGAGAAGTAGACAAATATCCCATTCACTCTAACTTCTTGTCTAACTTGTTGCAGTATTGGTCAAAATAGACACTGCTTGCCAAAATGTTACAGAAACTGATGTTGGTGCTGTTACTTAATAAACTCCTGTAACTTTTGATGCGAATATCATTTTTTCTCCAAACTCCAGATTTGAGTAGCAGAGAAGTAGATGAAGCTGGAACACTTGACATTTCTTGTCTAAGTGGTTGCAAAGTGGATTTATTTGCTGATTTGTGTCAAAAAATTGCTTGATTTCACTTACAAAGAATGTCACTTGGAAGTGATGATGTCACAATGGGGCACTTGAGTTTCTTGAGAGATCCATTGAAAGCGGAGGGAGGACATAAAGAGGACAAGAAAGTGAAAAACGGAAACAGTGTAACAGATTTCAAAAATTCTATACAAACAACTTGATCGAGACCGTTGCGAATTTGTTGATATTGGAACGGCATTTCTAGCTTAAAAGGTGTAGGAGGAGTGTCTCCTCATGATTTTGGCCCTGCAGCGTCGGCGAGTATCCTAGCCAACGGTTCCATTTTGGAATATCAGTATTGACTTGGAAGTGATGATGTCACAATGGGGCACTTGAGTTTCTTGAGAGATCCATTGAAAGCGGAGGGAGGACATAAAGAGGACAAGAAAGTGAAAAACGGAAACAGTGTAACAGATTTCAAAAATTCTATACAAACAACTTGATCGAGACCGTTGCGAATTTGTTGATATTGGAACGGCATTTCTAGCTTAAAAGGTGTAGGAGGAGTGTCTCCTCATGATTTTGGCCCTGCAGCGTCGGCGAGTATCCTAGCCAACGGTTCCATTTTGGAATATCAGTATTGACACAGAGAGCTTTTAGTGAAGAGCAGGTGAGGGGTTTCTTAAATCGCTCTCCCTCGAGAACGGTAGACCCAATTTTAAAAGCGTTTCCGCCCTTGAGAAGCAGAGAAGTAGAGGAAGATTTTATGCCAAACTATGTTTGTGTAACTGTTTGGTTAGTGGTCGAAATTATAGTTGTTTGGGAAAGTAATAAATTGCCTTGCTGCTGGCATGATTTACAGACACTTGAAAGTGAGGCGATGGGTTACGAAAACGGCTATAGTTACAGATTGGTAGCCCCGATTTGAAATTCGCCTTTTTCTATGAAGAGCAGAGAAGCAGGGGAAGATTTTAGTTTGCGGTACTTTTTTCCTCAAAAAGGCTCCGAAAGTGGTCAAAACGACCGTTGATTGGGAAGGTTAAAAAACACGTGGTAATGCAGTTACAAAAACAGCTGTACCGTAAGTTCCGTATGGAATATTTTGATTCTGAACACAGCTATGAATAGCAGAGAAGTAGACAAATATCCCATTCACTCTAACTTCTTGTCTAACTTGTTGCAGTATTGGTCAAAATAGACACTGCTTGCCAAAATGTTACAGAAACTGATGTTGGTGCTGTTACTTAATAAACTCCTGTAACTTTTGATGCGAATATCATTTTTTCTCCAAACTCCAGATTTGAGTAGCAGAGAAGTAGATGAAGCTGGAACACTTGACATTTCTTGTCTAAGTGGTTGCAAAGTGGATTTATTTGCTGATTTGTGTCAAAAAATTGCTTGATTTCACTTACAAAGAATGTCACTTGGAAGTGATGATGTCACAATGGGGCACTTGAGTTTCTTGAGAGATCCATTGAAAGCGGAGGGAGGACATAAAGAGGACAAGAAAGTGAAAAACGGAAACAGTGTAACAGATTTCAAAAATTCTATACAAACAACTTGATCGAGACCGTTGCGAATTTGTTGATATTGGAACGGCATTTCTAGCTTAAAAGGTGTAGGAGGAGTGTCTCCTCATGATTTTGGCCCTGCAGCGTCGGCGAGTATCCTAGCCAACGGTTCCATTTTGGAATATCAGTATTGACTTGGAAGTGATGATGTCACAATGGGGCACTTGAGTTTCTTGAGAGATCCATTGAAAGCGGAGGGAGGACATAAAGAGGACAAGAAAGTGAAAAACGGAAACAGTGTAACAGATTTCAAAAATTCTATACAAACAACTTGATCGAGACCGTTGCGAATTTGTTGATATTGGAACGGCATTTCTAGCTTAAAAGGTGTAGGAGGAGTGTCTCCTCATGATTTTGGCCCTGCAGCGTCGGCGAGTATCCTAGCCAACGGTTCCATTTTGGAATATCAGTATTGACACAGAGAGCTTTTAGTGAAGAGCAGGTGAGGGGTTTCTTAAATCGCTCTCCCTCGAGAACGGTAGACCCAATTTTAAAAGCGTTTCCGCCCTTGAGAAGCAGAGAAGTAGAGGAAGATTTTATGCCAAACTATGTTTGTGTAACTGTTTGGTTAGTGGTCGAAATTATAGTTGTTTGGGAAAGTAATAAATTGCCTTGCTGCTGGCATGATTTACAGACACTTGAAAGTGAGGCGATGGGTTACGAAAACGGCTATAGTTACAGATTGGTAGCCCCGATTTGAAATTCGCCTTTTTCTATGAAGAGCAGAGAAGCAGGGGAAGATTTTAGTTTGCGGTACTTTTTTCCTCAAAAAGGCTCCGAAAGTGGTCAAAACGACCGTTGATTGGGAAGGTTAAAAAACACGTGGTAATGCAGTTACAAAAACAGCTGTACCGTAAGTTCCGTATGGAATATTTTGATTCTGAACACAGCTATGAATAGCAGAGAAGTAGACAAATATCCCATTCACTCTAACTTCTTGTCTAACTTGTTGCAGTATTGGTCAAAATAGACACTGCTTGCCAAAATGTTACAGAAACTGATGTTGGTGCTGTTACTTAATAAACTCCTGTAACTTTTGATGCGAATATCATTTTTTCTCCAAACTCCAGATTTGAGTAGCAGAGAAGTAGATGAAGCTGGAACACTTGACATTTCTTGTCTAAGTGGTTGCAAAGTGGATTTATTTGCTGATTTGTGTCAAAAAATTGCTTGATTTCACTTACAAAGAATGTCACTTGGAAGTGATGATGTCACAATGGGGCACTTGAGTTTCTTGAGAGATCCATTGAAAGCGGAGGGAGGACATAAAGAGGACAAGAAAGTGAAAAACGGAAACAGTGTAACAGATTTCAAAAATTCTATACAAACAACTTGATCGAGACCGTTGCGAATTTGTTGATATTGGAACGGCATTTCTAGCTTAAAAGGTGTAGGAGGAGTGTCTCCTCATGATTTTGGCCCTGCAGCGTCGGCGAGTATCCTAGCCAACTAGGAAAATATTCCATTTTGGAATATCAGTATTGACACAGAGAGCTTTTAGTGAAGAGCAGGTGAGGGGTTTCTTAAATCGCTCTCCCTCGAGAACGGTAGACCCAATTTTAAAAGCGTTTCCGCCCTTGAGAAGCAGAGAAGTAGAGGAAGATTTTATGCCAAGCTATGTTTGTGTAACTGTTTGGTTAGTGGTCGAAATTATAGTTGTTTGGGAAAGTAATAAATTGCCTTGCTGCTGGCATGATTTACAGACACTTGAAAGTGAGGCGATGGGTTACGAAAACGGCTATAGTTACAGATTGGTAGCCCCGATTTGAAATTCGCCTTTTTCTATGAAGAGCAGAGAAGCAGGGGAAGATTTTAGTTTGCGGTACTTTTTTCCTCAAAAAGGCTCCGAAAGTGGTCAAAACGACCGTTGATTGGGAAGGTTAAAAAACACGTGGTAATGCAGTTACAAAAACAGCTGTACCGTAAGTTCCGTATGGAATATTTTGATTCTGAACACAGCTATGAATAGCAGAGAAGTAGACAAATATCCCATTCACTCTAACTTCTTGTCTAACTTGTTGCAGTATTGGTCAAAATAGACACTGCTTGCCAAAATGTTACAGAAACTGATGTTGGTGCTGTTACTTAATAAACTCCTGTAACTTTTGATGCGAATATCATTTTTTCTCCAAACTCCAGATTTGAGTAGCAGAGAAGTAGATGAAGCTGGAACACTTGACATTTCTTGTCTAAGTGGTTGCAAAGTGGATTTATTTGCTGATTTGTGTCAAAAAATTGCTTGATTTCACTTACAAAGAATGTCACTTGGAAGTGATGATGTCACAATGGGGCACTTGAGTTTCTTGAGAGATCCATTGAAAGCGGAGGGAGGACATAAAGAGGACAAGAAAGTGAAAAACGGAAACAGTGTAACAGATTTCAAAAATTCTATACAAACAACTTGATCGAGACCGTTGCGAATTTGTTGATATTGGAACGGCATTTCTAGCTTAAAAGGTGTAGGAGGAGTGTCTCCTCATGATTTTGGCCCTGCAGCGTCGGCGAGTATCCTAGCCAACGGTTCCATTTTGGAATATCAGTATTGACTTGGAAGTGATGATGTCACAATGGGGCACTTGAGTTTCTTGAGAGATCCATTGAAAGCGGAGGGAGGACATAAAGAGGACAAGAAAGTGAAAAACGGAAACAGTGTAACAGATTTCAAAAATTCTATACAAACAACTTGATCGAGACCGTTGCGAATTTGTTGATATTGGAACGGCATTTCTAGCTTAAAAGGTGTAGGAGGAGTGTCTCCTCATGATTTTGGCCCTGCAGCGTCGGCGAGTATCCTAGCCAACGGTTCCATTTTGGAATATCAGTATTGACACAGAGAGCTTTTAGTGAAGAGCAGGTGAGGGGTTTCTTAAATCGCTCTCCCTCGAGAACGGTAGACCCAATTTTAAAAGCGTTTCCGCCCTTGAGAAGCAGAGAAGTAGAGGAAGATTTTATGCCAAACTATGTTTGTGTAACTGTTTGGTTAGTGGTCGAAATTATAGTTGTTTGGGAAAGTAATAAATTGCCTTGCTGCTGGCATGATTTACAGACACTTGAAAGTGAGGCGATGGGTTACGAAAACGGCTATAGTTACAGATTGGTAGCCCCGATTTGAAATTCGCCTTTTTCTATGAAGAGCAGAGAAGCAGGGGAAGATTTTAGTTTGCGGTACTTTTTTCCTCAAAAAGGCTCCGAAAGTGGTCAAAACGACCGTTGATTGGGAAGGTTAAAAAACACGTGGTAATGCAGTTACAAAAACAGCTGTACCGTAAGTTCCGTATGGAATATTTTGATTCTGAACACAGCTATGAATAGCAGAGAAGTAGACAAATATCCCATTCACTCTAACTTCTTGTCTAACTTGTTGCAGTATTGGTCAAAATAGACACTGCTTGCCAAAATGTTACAGAAACTGATGTTGGTGCTGTTACTTAATAAACTCCTGTAACTTTTGATGCGAATATCATTTTTTCTCCAAACTCCAGATTTGAGTAGCAGAGAAGTAGATGAAGCTGGAACACTTGACATTTATTGTCTAAGTGGTTGCAAAGTGGATTTATTTGCTGATTTGTGTCAAAAAATTGCTTGATTTCACTTACAAAGAATGTCACTTGGAAGTGATGATGTCACAATGGGGCACTTGAGTTTCTTGAGAGATCCATTGAAAGCGGAGGGAGGACATAAAGAGGACAAGAAAGTGAAAAACGGAAACAGTGTAACAGATTTCAAAAATTCTATACAAACAACTTGATCGAGACCGTTGCGAATTTGTTGATATTGGAACGGCATTTCTAGCTTAAAAGGTGTAGGAGGAGTGTCTCCTCATGATTTTGGCCCTGCAGCGTCGGCGAGTATCCTAGCCAACTAGGAAAATATTCCATTTTGGAATATCAGTATTGACACAGAGAGCTTTTAGTGAAGAGCAGGTGAGGGGTTTCTTAAATCGCTCTCCCTCGAGAACGGTAGACCCAATTTTAAAAGCGTTTCCGCCCTTGAGAAGCAGAGAAGTAGAGGAAGATTTTATGCCAAACTATGTTTGTGTAACTGTTTGGTTAGTGGTCGAAATTATAGTTGTTTGGGAAAGTAATAAATTGCCTTGCTGCTGGCATGATTTACAGACACTTGAAAGTGAGGCGATGGGTTACGAAAACGGCTATAGTTACAGATTGGTAGCCCCGATTTGAAATTCGCCTTTTTCTATGAAGAGCAGAGAAGCAGGGGAAGATTTTAGTTTGTTATACTTTTTTCCTCAAAAAGGCTCCGAAAGTGGTCAAAACGACCGTTGATTGGGAAGGTTAAAAAACACGTGGTAATGCAGTTACAAAAACAGCTGTACCGTAAGTTCCGTATGGAATATTTTGATTCTGAACACAGCTATGAATAGCAGAGAAGTAGACAAATATCCCATTCACTCTAACTTCTTGTCTAACTTGTTGCAGTATTGGTCAAAATAGACACTGCTTGCCAAAATGTTACAGAAACTGATGTTGGTGCTGTTACTTAATAAACTCCTGTAACTTTTGATGCGAATATCATTTTTTCTCCAAACTCCAGATTTGAGTAGCAGAGAAGTAGATGAAGCTGGAACACTTGACATTTATTGTCTAAGTGGTTGCAAAGTGGATTTATTTGCTGATTTGTGTCAAAAAATTGCTTGATTTCACTTACAAAGAATGTCACTTGGAAGTGATGATGTCACAATGGGGCACTTGAGTTTCTTGAGAGATCCATTGAAAGCGGAGGGAGGACATAAAGAGGACAAGAAAGTGAAAAACGGAAACAGTGTAACAGATTTCAAAAATTCTATACAAACAACTTGATCGAGACCGTTGCGAATTTGTTGATATTGGAACGGCATTTCTAGCTTAAAAGGTGTAGGAGGAGTGTCTCCTCATGATTTTGGCCCTGCAGCGTCGGCGAGTATCCTAGCCAACGGTTCCATTTTGGAATATCAGTATTGACACAGAGAGCTTTTAGTGAAGAGCAGGTGAGGGGTTTCTTAAATCGCTCTCCCTCGAGAACGGTAGACCCAATTTTAAAAGCGTTTCCGCCCTTGAGAAGCAGAGAAGTAGAGGAAGATTTTATGCCAAACTATGTTTGTGTAACTGTTTGGTTAGTGGTCGAAATTATAGTTGTTTGGGAAAGTAATAAATTGCCTTGCTGCTGGCATGATTTACAGACACTTGAAAGTGAGGCGATGGGTTACGAAAACGGCTATAGTTACAGATTGGTAGCCCCGATTTGAAATTCGCCTTTTTCTATGAAGAGCAGAGAAGCAGGGGAAGATTTTAGTTTGCGGTACTTTTTTCCTCAAAAAGGCTCCGAAAGTGGTCAAAACGACCGTTGATTGGGAAGGTTAAAAAACACGTGGTAATGCAGTTACAAAAACAGCTGTACCGTAAGTTCCGTATGGAATATTTTGATTCTGAACACAGCTATGAATAGCAGAGAAGTAGACAAATATCCCATTCACTCTAACTTCTTGTCTAACTTGTTGCAGTATTGGTCAAAATAGACACTGCTTGCCAAAATGTTACAGAAACTGATGTTGGTGCTGTTACTTAAACTCCTGTAACTTTTGATGCGAATATCATTTTTTCTCCAAACTCCAGATTTGAGTAGCAGAGAAGTAGATGAAGCTGGAACACTTGACATTTCTTGTCTAAGTGGTTGCAAAGTGGATTTATTTGCTGATTTGTGTCAAAAAATTGCTTGATTTCACTTACAAAGAATGTCACTTGGAAGTGATGATGTCACAATGGGGCACTTGAGTTTCTTGAGAGATCCATTGAAAGCGGAGGGAGGACATAAAGAGGACAAGAAAGTGAAAAACGGAAACAGTGTAACAGATTTCAAAAATTCTATACAAACAACTTGATCGAGACCGTTGCGAATTTGTTGATATTGGAACGGCATTTCTAGCTTAAAAGGTGTAGGAGGAGTGTCTCCTCATGATTTTGGCCCTGCAGCGTCGGCGAGTATCCTAGCCAACGGTTCCATTTTGGAATATCAGTATTGACACAGAGAGCTTTTAGTGAAGAGCAGGTGAGGGGTTTCTTAAATCGCTCTCCCTCGAGAACGGTAGACCCAATTCTAAAAGCGTTTCCGCCCTTGAGAAGCAGAGAAGTAGAGGAAGATTTTATGCCAAACTATGTTTGTGTAACTGTTTGGTTAGTGGTCGAAATGATAGTTGTTTGGGAAAGTAATAAATTGCCTTGCTGCTGGCATGATTTACAGACACTTGAAAGTGAGGCGATTGGTTACGAAAACGGCTATAGTTACAGATTGGTAGCCCTGATTTGAAAGTCGCCTTTTTCTATGAAGAGCAGAGTAGCAGGGGAAGATTTTAGTTTGCGGAACTTTTTTCCTCAAAAATGCTCCGAAAGTGGTCAAAACGACCGTTGTTTGGGAAGGTTAAAAAACACATGGTAATGCAGTTACAAAAACAGCTGTACCGTAAGTTCCGTATGGAATATTTTGATTCTGAACACAGCTATGAATAGCAGAGAAGTAGACAAATATCCCATTCACTCTAACTTCTTGTCTAACTTGTTGCAGTATTGGTCAAAATAGACACTGCTTGCCAAAATGTTACAGAAACTGATGTTGGTGCTGTTACTTAAACTCCTGTAACTTTTGATGCGAATATCATTTTTTCTCCAAACTCCAGATTTGAGTAGCAGAGAAGTAGACGAAGCTGGAAAACTTGACATTTCTTGTCTAAGTGGTTGCAAAGTGGATTTATTTGCTGATTTGTGTCAAAAAATTGCTTGATTTCACTTACAAAGAATGTCACTTGGAAGTGATGATGTCACAATGGGGCACTTGAGTTTCTTGAGAGATCCAATGAAAGCGGAGGGAGGACATAAAGAGGACAAGAAAGTGAAAAACGGAAACAGTGTAACAGATTTCAAAAATTCTATACAAACAACTTGATCGAGACCGTTGCGAATTTGTTGATATTGGAACGGCATTTCTAGCTTAAAAGGTGTAGGAGGAGTGTCTCCTCATGATTTTGGCCCTGCAGCGTCGGCGAGTATCCTAGCCAACTAGGAAAATATTCCATTTTGGAATATCAGTATTGACACAGAGAGCTTTTAGTGAAGAGCAGGTGAGGGGTTTCTTAAATCGCTCTCCCTCGAGAACGGTAGACCCAATTTTAAAAGCGTTTCCGCCCTTGAGAAGCAGAGAAGTAGAGGAAGATTTTATGCCAAACTATGTTTGTGTAACTGTTTGTTTAGTGGTCGAAATGATAGTTGTTTGGGAAAGTAATAAATTGCCTTGCTGCTGGCATGATTTACAGACACTTGAAAGTGAGGCGATGGGTTACGAAAACGGCTATAGTTACAGATTGGTAGCCCCGATTTGAAAGTCGCCTTTTTCTATGAAGAGCAGAGTAGCAGGGGAAGATTTTAGTTTGCGGAACTTTTTTCCTCAAAAATGCTCCGAAAGTGGTCAAAACGACCGTTGTTTGGGAAGGTTAAAAAACACATGGTAATGCAGTTACAAAAACAGCTGTACCGTAAGTTCCGTATGGAATATTTTGATTCTGAACACAGCTATGAATGGCAGAGAAGTAGACGAATATCCCATTCACTCTAACTTCTTGTCTAACTTGTTGCAGTATTGGTCAAAATAGACACTGCTTGCCAAAATGTTACAGAAACTGATGTTGGTGCTGTTACTTAAACTCCTGTAACTTTTGATGCGAATATCATTTTTTCTCCAAACTCCAGATTTGAGTAGCAGAGAAGTAGACGAAGCTGGAAAACTTGACATTTCTTGTCTAAGTGGTTGCAAAGTGGATTGATTTGCTGATTTGTGTCAAAAAATTGCTTGATTTCACTTACAAAGAATGTCACTTGGAAGTGATGATGTCACAATGGGGCACTTGAGTTTCTTGAGAGATCCAATGAAAGCGGAGGGAGGACATAAAGAGGACAAGAAAGTGAAAAACGGAAACAGTGTAACAGATTTCAAAAATTCTATACAAACAACTTGATCGAGACCGTTGCGAATTTGTTGATATTGGAACGGCATTTCTAGCTTAAAAGGTGTAGGAGGAGTGTCTCCTCATGATTTTGGCCCTGCAGCGTCGGCGAGTATCCTAGCCAACGGTTCCATTTTGGAATATCAGTATTGACACAGAGAGCTTTTAGTGAAGAGCAGGTGAGGGGTTTCTTAAATCGCTCTCCCTCGAGAACGGTAGACCCAATTTTAAAAGCGTTTCCGCCCTTGAGAAGCAGAGAAGTAGAGGAAGATTTTATGCCAAACTATGTTTGTGTAACTGTTTGTTTAGTGGTCGAAATGATAGTTGTTTGGGAAAGTAATAAATTGCCTTGCTGCTGGCATGATTTACAGACACTTGAAAGTGAGGCGATGGGTTACGAAAACGGCTATAGTTACAGATTGGTAGCCCCGATTTGAAAGTCGCCTTTTTCTATGAAGAGCAGAGTAGCAGGGGAAGATTTTAGTTTGCGGAACTTTTTTCCTCAAAAATGCTCCGAAAGTGGTCAAAACGACCGTTGTTTGGGAAGGTTAAAAAACACATGGTAATGCAGTTACAAAAACAGCTGTACCGTAAGTTCCGTATGGAATATTTTGATTCTGAACACAGCTATGAATGGCAGAGAAGTAGACGAATATCCCATTCACTCTAACTTCTTGTCTAACTTGTTGCAGTATTGGTCAAAATAGACACTGCTTGCCAAAATGTTACAGAAACTGATGTTGGTGCTGTTACTTAAACTCCTGTAACTTTTGATGCGAATATCATTTTTTCTCCAAACTCCAGATTTGAGTAGCAGAGAAGTAGATGAAGCTGGAACACTTGACATTTCTTGTCTAAGTGGTTGCAAAGTGGATTTATTTGCTGATTTGTGTCAAAAAATTGCTTGATTTCACTTACAAAGAATGTCACTTGGAAGTGATGATGTCACAATGGGGCACTTGAGTTTCTTGAGAGATCCAATGAAAGCGGAGGGAGGACATAAAGAGGACAAGAAAGTGAAAAACGGAAACAGTGTAACAGATTTCAAAAATTCTATACAAACAACTTGATCGAGACCGTTGCGAATTTGTTGATATTGGAACGGCATTTCTAGCTTAAAAGGTGTAGGAGGAGTGTCTCCTCATGATTTTGGCCCTGCAGCGTCGGCGAGTATCCTAGCCAACGGTTCCATTTTGGAATATCAGTATTGACACAGAGAGCTTTTAGTGAAGAGCAGGTGAGGGGTTTCTTAAATCGCTCTCCCTCGAGAACGGTAGACCCAATTTTAAAAGCGTTTCCGCCCTTGAGAAGCAGAGAAGTAGAGGAAGATTTTATGCCAAACTATGTTTGTGTAACTGTTTGTTTAGTGGTCGAAATGATAGTTGTTTGGGAAAGTAATAAATTGCCTTGCTGCTGGCATGATTTACAGACACTTGAAAGTGAGGCGATGGGTTACGAAAACGGCTATAGTTACAGATTGGTAGCCCCGATTTGAAAGTCGCCTTTTTCTATGAAGAGCAGAGTAGCAGGGGAAGATTTTAGTTTGCGGAACTTTTTTCCTCAAAAATGCTCCGAAAGTGGTCAAAACGACCGTTGTTTGGGAAGGTTAAAAAACACATGGTAATGCAGTTACAAAAACAGCTGTACCGTAAGTTCCGTATGGAATATTTTGATTCTGAACACAGCTATGAATGGCAGAGAAGTAGACGAATATCCCATTCACTCTAACTTCTTGTCTAACTTGTTGCAGTATTGGTCAAAATAGACACTGCTTGCCAAAATGTTACAGAAACTGATGTTGGTGCTGTTACTTAAACTCCTGTAACTTTTGATGCGAATATCATTTTTTCTCCAAACTCCAGATTTGAGTAGCAGAGAAGTAGACGAAGCTGGAAAACTTGACATTTCTTGTCTAAGTGGTTGCAAAGTGGATTTATTTGCTGATTTGTGTCAAAAAATTGCTTGATTTCACTTACAAAGAATGTCACTTGGAAGTGATGATGTCACAATGGGGCACTTGAGTTTCTTGAGAGATCCAATGAAAGCGGAGGGAGGACATAAAGAGGACAAGAAAGTGAAAAACGGAAACAGTGTAACAGATTTCAAAAATTCTATACAAACAACTTGATCGAGACCGTTGCGAATTTGTTGATATTGGAACGGCATTTCTAGCTTAAAAGGTGTAGGAGGAGTGTCTCCTCATGATTTTGGCCCTGCAGCGTCGGCGAGTATCCTAGCCAACTAGGAAAATATTCCATTTTGGAATATCAGTATTGACACAGAGAGCTTTTAGTGAAGAGCAGGTGAGGGGTTTCTTAAATCGCTCTCCCTCGAGAACGGTAGACCCAATTTTAAAAGCGTTTCCGCCCTTGAGAAGCAGAGAAGTAGAGGAAGATTTTATGCCAAACTATGTTTGTGTAACTGTTTGTTTAGTGGTCGAAATGATAGTTGTTTGGGAAAGTAATAAATTGCCTTGCTGCTGGCATGATTTACAGACACTTGAAAGTGAGGCGATGGGTTACGAAAACGGCTATAGTTACAGATTGGTAGCCCCGATTTGAAAGTCGCCTTTTTCTATGAAGAGCAGAGTAGCAGGGGAAGATTTTAGTTTGCGGAACTTTTTTCCTCAAAAATGCTCCGAAAGTGGTCAAAACGACCGTTGTTTGGGAAGGTTAAAAAACACATGGTAATGCAGTTACAAAAACAGCTGTACCGTAAGTTCCGTATGGAATATTTTGATTCTGAACACAGCTATGAATGGCAGAGAAGTAGACGAATATCCCATTCACTCTAACTTCTTGTCTAACTTGTTGCAGTATTGGTCAAAATAGACACTGCTTGCCAAAATGTTACAGAAACTGATGTTGGTGCTGTTACTTAAACTCCTGTAACTTTTGATGCGAATATCATTTTTTCTCCAAACTCCAGATTTGAGTAGCAGAGAAGTAGACGAAGCTGGAAAACTTGACATTTCTTGTCTAAGTGGTTGCAAAGTGGATTGATTTGCTGATTTGTGTCAAAAAATTGCTTGATTTCACTTACAAAGAATGTCACTTGGAAGTGATGATGTCACAATGGGGCACTTGAGTTTCTTGAGAGATCCAATGAAAGCGGAGGGAGGACATAAAGAGGACAAGAAAGTGAAAAACGGAAACAGTGTAACAGATTTCAAAAATTCTATACAAACAACTTGATCGAGACCGTTGCGAATTTGTTGATATTGGAACGGCATTTCTAGCTTAAAAGGTGTAGGAGGAGTGTCTCCTCATGATTTTGGCCCTGCAGCGTCGGCGAGTATCCTAGCCAACGGTTCCATTTTGGAATATCAGTATTGACACAGAGAGCTTTTAGTGAAGAGCAGGTGAGGGGTTTCTTAAATCGCTCTCCCTCGAGAACGGTAGACCCAATTTTAAAAGCGTTTCCGCCCTTGAGAAGCAGAGAAGTAGAGGAAGATTTTATGCCAAACTATGTTTGTGTAACTGTTTGTTTAGTGGTCGAAATGATAGTTGTTTGGGAAAGTAATAAATTGCCTTGCTGCTGGCATGATTTACAGACACTTGAAAGTGAGGCGATGGGTTACGAAAACGGCTATAGTTACAGATTGGTAGCCCCGATTTGAAAGTCTCCTTTTTCTATGAAGAGCAGAGAAGCAGGGGAAGATTTTAGTTTGCGGAACTTTTTTCCTCAAAAATGCTCCGAAAGTGGTCAAAACGACCGTTGTTTGGGAAGGTTAAAAAACACGTGGTAATGCAGTTACAAAAACAGCTGTACCGTAAGTTCCGTATGGAATATTTTGATTCTGAACATAGCTATGAATGGCAGAGAAGTAGACGAATATCCCATTCACTCTAACTTCTTGTCTAACTTGTTGCAGTATTGGTCAAAATAGACACTGCTTGCCAAAATGTTACAGAAACTGATGTTGGTGCTGTTACTTAAACTCCTGTAACTTTTGATGCGAATATCATTTTTTTCTCCAAACTCCAGATTTGAGTAGCAGAGAAGTAGACGAAGCTGGAAAACTTGACATTTCTTGTCTAAGTGGTTGCAAAGTGGATTGATTTGCTGATTTGTGTCAAAAAATTGCTTGATTTCACTTACAAAGAATGTCACTTGGAAGTGATGATGTCACAATGGGGCACTTGAGTTTCTTGAGAGATCCAATGAAAGCGGAGGGAGGACATAAAGAGGACAAGAAAGTGAAAAACGGAAACAGTGTAACAGATTTCAAAAATTCTATACAAACAACTTGATCGAGACCGTTGCGAATTTGTTGATATTGGAACGGCATTTCTAGCTTAAAAGGTGTAGGAGGAGTGTCTCCTCATGATTTTGACCCTGCAGCGTCGGCGAGTATCCTAGCCAACGGTTCCATTTTGGAATATCAGTATTGACACAGAGAGCTTTTAGTGAAGAGCAGGTGAGGGGTTTCTTAAATCGCTCTCCCTCGAGAACGGTAGACCCAATTTTAAAAGCGTTTCCGCCCTTGAGAAGCAGAGAAGTAGAGTAAGATTTTATGCCAAACTATGTTTGTGTAACTGTTTGTTTAGTGGTCGAAATGATAGTTGTTTGGGAAAGTAATAAATTGCCTTGCTGCTGGCATGATTTACAGACACTTGAAAGTGAGGCGATGGGTTACGAAAACGGCTATAGTTACAGATTGGTAGCCCCGATTTGAAAGTCGCCTTTTTCTATGAAGAGCAGAGTAGCAGGGGAAGATTTTAGTTTGCGGAACTTTTTTCCTCAAAAATGCTCCGAAAGTGGTCAAAACGACCGTTGTTTGGGAAGGTTAAAAAACACGTGGTAATGCAGTTACAAAAACAGCTGTACCGTAAGTTCCGTATGGAATATTTTGATTCTGAACACAGCTATGAATAGCAGAGAAGTAGACGAATATCCCATTCACTCTAACTTCTTGTCTAACTTGTTGCAGTATTGGTCAAAATAGACACTGCTTGCCAAAATGTTACAGAAACTGATGTTGGTGCTGTTACTTAAACTCCTGTAACTTTTGATGCGAATATCATTTTTTCTTCAAACTCCAGATTTGAGTAGCAGAGAAGTAGACGAAGCTGGAAAACTTGACATTTCTTGTCTAAGTGGTTGCAAAGTGGATTGATTTGCTGATTTGTGTCAAAAAATTGCTTGATTTCACTTACAAAGAATGTCACTTGGAAGTGATGATGTCACAATGGGGCACTTGAGTTTCTTGAGAGATCCAATGAAAGCGGAGGGAGGACATAAAGAGGACAAGAAAGTGAAAAACGGAAACAGTGTAACAGATTTCAAAAATTCTATACAAACAACTTGATCGAGACCGTTGCGAATTTGTTGATATTGGAACGGCATTTCTAGCTTAAAAGGTGTAGGAGGAGTGTCTCCTCATGATTTTGGCCCTGCAGCGTCGGCGAGTATCCTAGCCAACGGTTCCATTTTGGAATATCAGTATTGACACAGAGAGCTTTTAGTGAAGAGCAGGTGAGGGGTTTCTTAAATCGCTCTCCCTCGAGAACGGTAGACCCAATTTTAAAAGCGTTTCCGCCCTTGAGAAGCAGAGAAGTAGAGGACGATTTTATGCCAAACTATGTTTGTGTAACTGTTTGTTTAGTGGTCGAAATGATAGTTGTTTGGGAAAGTAATAAATTGCCTTGCTGCTGGCATGATTTACAGACACTTGAAAGTGAGGCGATGGGTTACGAAAACGGCTATAGTTACAGATTGGTAGCCCCGATTTGAAAGTCGCCTTTTTCTATGAAGAGCAGAGTAGCAGGGGAAGATTTTAGTTTGCGGAACTTTTTTCCTCAAAAATGCTCCGAAAGTGGTCAAAACGACCGTTGTTTGGGAAGGTTAAAAAACACGTGGTAATGCAGTTACAAAAACAGCTGTACCGTAAGTTCCGTATGGAATATTTTGATTCTGAACATAGCTATGAATGGCAGAGAAGTAGACGAATATCCCATTCACTCTAACTTCTTGTCTAACTTGTTGCAGTATTGGTCAAAATAGACACTGCTTGCCAAAATGTTACAGAAACTGATGTTGGTGCTGTTACTTAAACTCCTGTAACTTTTGATGCGAATATCATTTTTTTCTCCAAACTCCAGATTTGAGTAGCAGAGAAGTAGACGAAGCTGGAAAACTTGACATTTCTTGTCTAAGTGGTTGCAAAGTGGATTGATTTGCTGATTTGTGTCAAAAAATTGCTTGATTTCACTTACAAAGAATGTCACTTGGAAGTGATGATGTCACAATGGGGCACTTGAGTTTCTTGAGAGATCCAATGAAAGCGGAGGGAGGACATAAAGAGGACAAGAAAGTGAAAAACGGAAACAGTGTAACAGATTTCAAAAATTCTATACAAACAACTTGATCGAGACCGTTGCGAATTTGTTGATATTGGAACGGCATTTCTAGCTTAAAAGGTGTAGGAGGAGTGTCTCCTCATGATTTTGGCCCTGCAGCGTCGGCGAGTATCCTAGCCAACGGTTCCATTTTGGAATATCAGTATTGACACAGAGAGCTTTTAGTGAAGAGCAGGTGAGGGGTTTCTTAAATCGCTCTCCCTCGAGAACGGTAGACCCAATTTTAAAAGCGTTTCCGCCCTTGAGAAGCAGAGAAGTAGAGGAAGATTTTATGCCAAACTATGTTTGTGTAACTGTTTGTTTAGTGGTCGAAATGATAGTTGTTTGGGAAAGTAATAAATTGCCTTGCTGCTGGCATGATTTACAGACACTTGAAAGTGAGGCGATGGGTTACGAAAACGGCTATAGTTACAGATTGGTAGCCCCGATTTGAAAGTCGCCTTTTTCTATGAAGAGCAGAGTAGCAGGGGAAGATTTTAGTTTGCGGAACTTTTTTCCTCAAAAATGCTCCGAAAGTGGTCAAAACGACCGTTGTTTGGGAAGGTTAAAAAACACGTGGTAATGCAGTTACAAAAACAGCTGTACCGTAAGTTCCGTATGGAATATTTTGATTCTGAACACAGCTATGAATAGCAGAGAAGTAGACGAATATCCCATTCACTCTAACTTCTTGTCTAACTTGTTGCAGTATTGGTCAAAATAGACACTGCTTGCCAAAATGTTACAGAAACTGATGTTGGTGCTGTTACTTAAACTCCTGTAACTTTTGATGCGAATATCATTTTTTCTCCAAACTCCAGATTTGAGTAGCAGAGAAGTAGACGAAGCTGGAAAACTTGACATTTCTTGTCTAAGTGGTTGCAAAGTGGATTGATTTGCTGATTTGTGTCAAAAAATTGCTTGATTTCACTTACAAAGAATGTCACTTGGAAGTGATGATGTCACAATGGGGCACTTGAGTTTCTTGAGAGATCCAATGAAAGCGGAGGGAGGACATAAAGAGGACAAGAAAGTGAAAAACGGAAACAGTGTAACAGATTTCAAAAATTCTATACAAACAACTTGATCGAGACCGTTGCGAATTTGTTGATATTGGAACGGCATTTCTAGCTTAAAAGGTGTAGGAGGAGTGTCTCCTCATGATTTTGGCCCTGCAGCGTCGGCGAGTATCCTAGCCAACGGTTCCATTTTGGAATATCAGTATTGACACAGAGAGCTTTTAGTGAAGAGCAGGTGAGGGGTTTCTTAAATCGCTCTCCCTCGAGAACGGTAGACCCAATTTTAAAAGCGTTTCCGCCCTTGAGAAGCAGAGAAGTAGAGGAAGATTTTATGCCAAACTATGTTTGTGTAACTGTTTGTTTAGTGGTCGAAATGATAGTTGTTTGGGAAAGTAATAAATTGCCTTGCTGCTGGCATGATTTACAGACACTTGAAAGTGAGGCAATGGGTTACGAAAACGGCTATAGTTACAGATTGGTAGCCCTGATTTGAAAGTCGCCTTTTTCTATGAAGAGCAGAGTAGCAGGGAAGATTTTAGTTTGCGGAACTTTTTTCCTCAAAAATGCTCCGAAAGTGGTCAAAACGACCGTTGTTTGGGAAGGTTAAAAAACACATGGTAATGCAGTTACAAAAACAGCTGTACCGTAAGTTCCGTATGGAATATTTTGATTCTGAACACAGCTATGAATGGCAGAGAAGTAGACGAATATCCCATTCACTCTAACTTCTTGTCTAACTTGTTGCAGTATTGGTCAAAATAGACACTGCTTGCCAAAATGTTACAGAAACTGATGTTGGTGCTGTTACTTAAACTCCTGTAACTTTTGATGCGAATATCATTTTTTCTCCAAACTCCAGATTTGAGTAGCAGAGAAGTAGACGAAGCTGGAAAACTTGACATTTCTTGTCTAAGTGGTTGCAAAGTGGATTGATTTGCTGATTTGTGTCAAAAAATTGCTTGATTTCACTTACAAAGAATGTCACTTGGAAGTGATGATGTCACAATGGGGCACTTGAGTTTCTTGAGAGATCCAATGAAAGCGGAGGGAGGACATAAAGAGGACAAGAAAGTGAAAAACGGAAACAGTGTAACAGATTTCAAAAATTCTATACAAACAACTTGATCGAGACCGTTGCGAATTTGTTGATATTGGAACGGCATTTCTAGCTTAAAAGGTGTAGGAGGAGTGTCTCCTCATGATTTTGGCCCTGCAGCGTCGGCGAGTATCCTAGCCAACGGTTCCATTTTGGAATATCAGTATTGACACAGAGAGCTTTTAGTGAAGAGCAGGTGAGGGGTTTCTTAAATCGCTCTCCCTCGAGAACGGTAGACCCAATTTTAAAAGCGTTTCCGCCCTTGAGAAGCAGAGAAGTAGAGGAAGATTTTATGCCAAACTATGTTTGTGTAACTGTTTGTTTAGTGGTCGAAATGATAGTTGTTTGGGAAAGTAATAAATTGCCTTGCTGCTGGCATGATTTACAGACACTTGAAAGTGAGGCGATGGGTTACGAAAACGGCTATAGTTACAGATTGGTAGCCCCGATTTGAAAGTCGCCTTTTTCTATGAAGAGCAGAGTAGCAGGGGAAGATTTTAGTTTGCGGAACTTTTTTACTCAAAAATGCTCCGAAAGTGGTCAAAACGACCGTTGTTTGGGAAGGTTAAAAAACACGTGGTAATGCAGTTACAAAAACAGCTGTACCGTAAGTTCCGTATGGAATATTTTGATTCTGAACACAGCTATGAATAGCAGAGAAGTAGACGAATATCCCATTCACTCTAACTTCTTGTCTAACTTGTTGCAGTATTGGTCAAAATAGACACTGCTTGCCAAAATGTTACAGAAACTGATGTTGGTGCTGTTACTTAAACTCCTGTAACTTTTGATGCGAATATCATTTTTTCTCCAAACTCCAGATTTGAGTAGCAGAGAAGTAGACGAAGCTGGAAAACTTGACATTTCTTGTCTAAGTGGTTGCAAAGTGGATTGATTTGCTGATTTGTGTCAAAAAATTGCTTGATTTCACTTACAAAGAATGTCACTTGGAAGTGATGATGTCACAATGGGGCACTTGAGTTTCTTGAGAGATCCAATGAAAGCAGAGGGAGGACATAAAGAGGACAAGAAAGTGAAAAACGGAAACAGTGTAACAGATTTCAAAAATTCTATACAAACAACTTGATCGAGACCGTTGCGAATTTGTTGATATTGGAACGGCATTTCTAGCTTAAAAGGTGTAGGAGGAGTGTCTCCTCATGATTTTGGCCCTGCAGCGTCGGCGAGTATCCTAGCCAACGGTTCCATTTTGGAATATCAGTATTGACACAGAGAGCTTTTAGTGAAGAGCAGGTGAGGGGTTTCTTAAATCGCTCTCCCTCGAGAACGGTAGACCCAATTTTAAAAGCGTTTCCGCCCTTGAGAAGCAGAGAAGTAGAGGAAGATTTTATGCCAAACTATGTTTGTGTAACTGTTTGTTTAGTGGTCGAAATGATAGTTGTTTGGGAAAGTAATAAATTGCCTTGCTGCTGGCATGATTTACAGACACTTGAAAGTGAGGCGATGGGTTACGAAAACGGCTATAGTTACAGATTGGTAGCCCCGATTTGAAAGTCGCCTTTTTCTATGAAGAGCAGAGTAGCAGGGGAAGATTTTAGTTTGCGGAACTTTTTTCCTCAAAAATGCTCCGAAAGTGGTCAAAACGACCGTTGTTTGGGAAGGTTAAAAAACACGTGGTAATGCAGTTACAAAAACAGCTGTACCGTAAGTTCCGTATGGAATATTTTGATTCTGAACATAGCTATGAATGGCAGAGAAGTAGACGAATATCCCATTCACTCTAACTTCTTGTCTAACTTGTTGCAGTATTGGTCAAAATAGACACTGCTTGCCAAAATGTTACAGAAACTGATGTTGGTGCTGTTACTTAAACTCCTGTAACTTTTGATGCGAATATCATTTTTTTCTCCAAACTCCAGATTTGAGTAGCAGAGAAGTAGACGAAGCTGGAAAACTTGACATTTCTTGTCTAAGTGGTTGCAAAGTGGATTGATTTGCTGATTTGTGTCAAAAAATTGCTTGATTTCACTTACAAAGAATGTCACTTGGAAGTGATGATGTCACAATGGGGCACTTGAGTTTCTTGAGAGATCCAATGAAAGCGGAGGGAGGACATAAAGAGGACAAGAAAGTGAAAAACGGAAACAGTGTAACAGATTTCAAAAATTCTATACAAACAACTTGATCGAGACCGTTGCGAATTTGTTGATATTGGAACGGCATTTCTAGCTTAAAAGGTGTAGGAGGAGTGTCTCCTCATGATTTTGGCCCTGCAGCGTCGGCGAGTATCCTAGCCAACGGTTCCATTTTGGAATATCAGTATTGACACAGAGAGCTTTTAGTGAAGAGCAGGTGAGGGGTTTCTTAAATCGCTCTCCCTCGAGAACGGTAGACCCAATTTTAAAAGCGTTTCCGCCCTTGAGAAGCAGAGAAGTAGAGGAAGATTTTATGCCAAACTATGTTTGTGTAACTGTTTGTTTAGTGGTCGAAATGATAGTTGTTTGGGAAAGTAATAAATTGCCTTGCTGCTGGCATGATTTACAGACACTTGAAAGTGAGGCGATGGGTTACGAAAACGGCTATAGTTACAGATTGGTAGCCCCGATTTGAAAGTCGCCTTTTTCTATGAAGAGCAGAGTAGCAGGGGAAGATTTTAGTTTGCGGAACTTTTTTCCTCAAAAATGCTCCGAAAGTGGTCAAAACGACCGTTGTTTGGGAAGGTTAAAAAACACGTGGTAATGCAGTTACAAAAACAGCTGTACCGTAAGTTCCGTATGGAATATTTTGATTCTGAACACAGCTATGAATAGCAGAGAAGTAGACGAATATCCCATTCACTCTAACTTCTTGTCTAACTTGTTGCAGTATTGGTCAAAATAGACACTGCTTGCCAAAATGTTACAGAAACTGATGTTGGTGCTGTTACTTAAACTCCTGTAACTTTTGATGCGAATATCATTTTTTCTCCAAACTCCAGATTTGAGTAGCAGAGAAGTAGACGAAGCTGGAAAACTTGACATTTCTTGTCTAAGTGGTTGCAAAGTGGATTGATTTGCTGATTTGTGTCAAAAAATTGCTTGATTTCACTTACAAAGAATGTCACTTGGAAGTGATGATGTCACAATGGGGCACTTGAGTTTCTTGAGAGATCCAATGAAAGCGGAGGGAGGACATAAAGAGGACAAGAAAGTGAAAAACGGAAACAGTGTAACAGATTTCAAAAATTCTATACAAACAACTTGATCGAGACCGTTGCGAATTTGTTGATATTGGAACGGCATTTCTAGCTTAAAAGGTGTAGGAGGAGTGTCTCCTCATGATTTTGGCCCTGCAGCGTCGGCGAGTATCCTAGCCAACGGTTCCATTTTGGAATATCAGTATTGACACAGAGAGCTTTTAGTGAAGAGCAGGTGAGGGGTTTCTTAAATCGCTCTCCCTCGAGAACGGTAGACCCAATTTTAAAAGCGTTTCCGCCCTTGAGAAGCAGAGAAGTAGAGGAAGATTTTATGCCAAACTATGTTTGTGTAACTGTTTGTTTAGTGGTCGAAATGATAGTTGTTTGGGAAAGTAATAAATTGCCTTGCTGCTGGCATGATTTACAGACACTTGAAAGTGAGGCGATGGGTTACGAAAACGGCTATAGTTACAGATTGGTAGCCCCGATTTGAAAGTCGCCTTTTTCTATGAAGAGCAGAGTAGCAGGGGAAGATTTTAGTTTGCGGAACTTTTTTACTCAAAAATGCTCCGAAAGTGGTCAAAACGACCGTTGTTTGGGAAGGTTAAAAAACACGTGGTAATGCAGTTACAAAAACAGCTGTACCGTAAGTTCCGTATGGAATATTTTGATTCTGAACACAGCTATGAATAGCAGAGAAGTAGACGAATATCCCATTCACTCTAACTTCTTGTCTAACTTGTTGCAGTATTGGTCAAAATAGACACTGCTTGCCAAAATGTTACAGAAACTGATGTTGGTGCTGTTACTTAAACTCCTGTAACTTTTGATGCGAATATCATTTTTTCTCCAAACTCCAGATTTGAGTAGCAGAGAAGTAGACGAAGCTGGAAAACTTGACATTTCTTGTCTAAGTGGTTGCAAAGTGGATTGATTTGCTGATTTGTGTCAAAAAATTGCTTGATTTCACTTACAAAGAATGTCACTTGGAAGTGATGATGTCACAATGGGGCACTTGAGTTTCTTGAGAGATCAAATGAAAGCGGAGGGAGGACATAAAGAGGACAAGAAAGTGAAAAACGGAAACAGTGTAACAGATTTCAAAAATTCTATACAAACAACTTGATCGAGACCGTTGCGAATTTGTTGATATTGGAACGGCATTTCTAGCTTAAAAGGAGTAGGAGGAGTGTCTCCTCATGATTTTGGCCCTGCAGCATCGGCGAGTATCCTAGCCAACGGTTCCATTTTGGAATATCAGTATTGACACAGAGAGCTTTTAGTGAAGAGCAGGTGAGGGGTTTCTTAAATCGCTCTCCCTCGAGAACGGTAGACCCAATTTTAAAAGCGTTTCCGCCCTTGAGAAGCAGAGAAGTAGAGGAAGATTTTATGCCAAACTATGTTTGTGTAACTGTTTGGTTAGTGGTCGAAATGATAGTTGTTTGGGAAAGTAATAAATTGCCTTGCTGCTGGCATGATTTACAGACACTTGAAAGTGAGGCAATGGGTTACGAAAACGGCTATAGTTACAGATTGGTAGCCCTGATTTGAAAGTCGCCTTTTTCTATGAAGAGCAGAGTAGCAGGGAAGATTTTAGTTTGCGGAACTTTTTTCCTCAAAAATGCTCCGAAAGTGGTCAAAACGACCGTTGTTTGGGAAGGTTAAAAAACACATGGTAATGCAGTTACAAAAACAGCTGTACCGTAAGTTCCGTATGGAATATTTTGATTCTGAACACAGCTATGAATGGCAGAGAAGTAGACGAATATCCCATTCACTCTAACTTCTTGTCTAACTTGTTGCAGTATTGGTCAAAATAGACACTGCTTGCCAAAATGTTACAGAAACTGATGTTGGTGCTGTTACTTAAACTCCTGTAACTTTTGATGCGAATATCATTTTTTCTCCAAACTCCAGATTTGAGTAGCAGAGAAGTAGACGAAGCTGGAAAACTTGACATTTCTTGTCTAAGTGGTTGCAAAGTGGATTGATTTGCTGATTTGTGTCAAAAAATTGCTTGATTTCACTTACAAAGAATGTCACTTGGAAGTGATGATGTCACAATGGGGCACTTGAGTTTCTTGAGAGATCCAATGAAAGCGGAGGGAGGACATAAAGAGGACAAGAAAGTGAAAAACGGAAACAGTGTAACAGATTTCAAAAATTCTATACAAACAACTTGATCGAGACCGTTGCGAATTTGTTGATATTGGAACGGCATTTCTAGCTTAAAAGGTGTAGGAGGAGTGTCTCCTCATGATTTTGGCCCTGCAGCGTCGGCGAGTATCCTAGCCAACGGTTCCATTTTGGAATATCAGTATTGACACAGAGAGCTTTTAGTGAAGAGCAGGTGAGGGGTTTCTTAAATCGCTCTCCCTCGAGAACGGTAGACCCAATTTTAAAAGCGTTTCCGCCCTTGAGAAGCAGAGAAGTAGAGGAAGATTTTATGCCAAACTATGTTTGTGTAACTGTTTGTTTAGTGGTCGAAATGATAGTTGTTTGGGAAAGTAATAAATTGCCTTGCTGCTGGCATGATTTACAGACACTTGAAAGTGAGGCGATGGGTTACGAAAACGGCTATAGTTACAGATTGGTAGCCCCGATTTGAAAGTCGCCTTTTTCTATGAAGAGCAGAGTAGCAGGGGAAGATTTTAGTTTGCGGAACTTTTTTCCTCAAAAATGCTCCGAAAGTGGTCAAAACGACCGTTGTTTGGGAAGGTTAAAAAACACATGGTAATGCAGTTACAAAAACAGCTGTACCGTAAGTTCCGTATGGAATATTTTGATTCTGAACACAGCTATGAATAGGCAGAGAAGTAGACGAATATCCCATTCACTCTAACTTCTTGTCTAACTTGTTGCAGTATTGGTCAAAATAGACACTGCTTGCCAAAATGTTACAGAAACTGATGTTGGTGCTGTTACTTAAACTCCTGTAACTTTTGATGCGAATATCATTTTTTCTCCAAACTCCAGATTTGAGTAGCAGAGAAGTAGACGAAGCTGGAAAACTTGACATTTCTTGTCTAAGTGGTTGCAAAGTGGATTGATTTGCTGATTTGTGTCAAAAAATTGCTTGATTTCACTTACAAAGAATGTCACTTGGAAGTGATGATGTCACAATGGGGCACTTGAGTTTCTTGAGAGATCCAATGAAAGCGGAGGGAGGACATAAAGAGGACAAGAAAGTGAAAAACGGAAACAGTGTAACAGATTTCAAAAATTCTATACAAACAACTTGATCGAGACCGTTGCGAATTTGTTGATATTGGAACGGCATTTCTAGCTTAAAAGGTGTAGGAGGAGTGTCTCCTCATGATTTTGGCCCTGCAGCGTCGGCGAGTATCCTAGCCAACGGTTCCATTTTGGAATATCAGTATTGACACAGAGAGCTTTTAGTGAAGAGCAGGTGAGGGGTTTCTTAAATCGCTCTCCCTCGAGAACGGTAGACCCAATTTTAAAAGCGTTTCCGCCCTTGAGAAGCAGAGAAGTAGAGGAAGATTTTATGCCAAACTATGTTTGTGTAACTGTTTGGTTAGTGGTCGAAATGATAGTTGTTTGGGAAAGTAATAAATTGCCTTGCTGCTGGCATGATTTACAGACACTTGAAAGTGAGGCGATGGGTTACGAAAACGGCTATAGTTACAGATTGGTAGCCCCGATTTGAAAGTCGCCTTTTTCTATGAAGAGCAGAGTAAGCAGGGGAAGATTTTAGTTTGCGGTACTTTTTTCCTCAAAAATGCTCCGAAAGTGGTCAAAACGACCGTTGATTGGGAAGGTTAAAAAACACAGTGGTAATGCAGTTACAAAAACAGCTGTACCGTAAGTTCCGTATGGAATATTTTGATTCTGAACACAGCTATGAATGGCAGAGAAGTAGACGAATATCCCATTCACTCTAACTTCTTGTCTAACTTGTTGCAGTATTGGTCAAAATAGACACTGCTTGCCAAAATGTTACAGAAACTGATGTTGGTGCTGTTACTTAAACTCCTGTAACTTTTGATGCGAATATCATTTTTTCTCCAAACTCCAGATTTGAGTAGCAGAGAAGTAGACGAAGCTGGAAAACTTGACATTTCTTGTCTAAGTGGTTGCAAAGTGGATTTATTTGCTGATTTGTGTCAAAAAATTGCTTGATTTCACTTACAAAGAATGTCACTTGGAAGTGATGATGTCACAATGGGGCACTTGAGTTTCTTGAGAGATCCAATGAAAGCGGAGGGAGGACATAAAGAGGACAAGAAAGTGAAAAACGGAAACAGTGTAACAGATTTCAAAAATTCTATACAAACAACTTGATCGAGACCGTTGCGAATTTGTTGATATTGGAACGGCATTTCTAGCTTAAAAGGTGTAGGAGGAGTGTCTCCTCATGATTTTGGCCCTGCAGCGTCGGCGAGTATCCTAGCCAACGGTTCCATTTTGGAATATCAGTATTGACACAGAGAGCTTTTAGTGAAGAGCAGGTGAGGGGTTTCTTAAATCGCTCTCCCTCGAGAACGGTAGACCCAATTTTAAAAGCGTTTCCGCCCTTGAGAAGCAGAGAAGTAGAGGAAGATTTTATGCCAAACTATGTTTGTGTAACTGTTTGGTTAGTGGTCGAAATGATAGTTGTTTGGGAAAGTAATAAATTGCCTTGCTGCTGGCATGATTTACAGACACTTGAAAGTGAGGCGATGGGTTACGAAAACGGCTATAGTTACAGATTGGTAGCCCTGATTTGAAATTCGCCTTTTTCTATGAAGAGCAGAGTAAGCAGGGGAAGATTTTAGTTTGCGGTACTTTTTTCCTCAAAAATGCTCCGAAAGTGGTCAAAACGACCGTTGATTGGGAAGGTTAAAAAACACGTGGTAATGCAGTTACAAAAACAGCTGTACCGTAAGTTCCGTATGGAATATTTTGATTCTGAACACAGCTATGAATGGCAGAGAAGTAGACGAATATCCCATTCACTCTAACTTCTTGTCTAACTTGTTGCAGTATTGGTCAAAATAGACACTGCTTGCCAAAATGTTACAGAAACTGATGTTGGTGCTGTTACTTAAACTCCTGTAACTTTTGATGCGAATATCATTTTTTCTCCAAACTCCAGATTTGAGTAGCAGAGAAGTAGACGAAGCTGGAAAACTTGACATTTCTTGTCTAAGTGGTTGCAAAGTGGATTTATTTGCTGATTTGTGTCAAAAAATTGCTTGATTTCACTTACAAAGAATGTCACTTTGGAAGTGATGATGTCACAATGGGGCACTTGAGTTTCTTGAGAGATCCAATGAAAGCGGAGGGAGGACATAAAGAGGACAAGAAAGTGAAAAACGGAAACAGTGTAACAGATTTCAAAAATTCTATACAAACAACTTGATCGAGACCGTTGCGAATTTGTTGATATTGGAACGGCATTTCTAGCTTAAAAGGTGTAGGAGGAGTGTCTCCTCATGATTTTGGCCCTGCAGCGTCGGCGAGTATCCTAGCCAACGGTTCCATTTTGGAATATCAGTATTGACACAGAGAGCTTTTAGTGAAGAGCAGGTGAGGGGTTTCTTAAATCGCTCTCCCTCGAGAACGGTAGACCCAATTTTAAAAGCGTTTCCGCCCTTGAGAAGCAGAGAAGTAGAGGAAGATTTTATGCCAAACTATGTTTGTGTAACTGTTTGGTTAGTGGTCGAAATGATAGTTGTTTGGGAAAGTAATAAATTGCCTTGCTGCTGGCATGATTTACAGACACTTGAAAGTGAGGCGATGGGTTACGAAAACGGCTATAGTTACAGATTGGTAGCCCCGATTTGAAATTCGCCTTTTTCTATGAAGAGCAGAGTAAGCAGGGGAAGATTTTAGTTTGCGGTACTTTTTTCCTCAAAAATGCTCCGAAAGTGGTCAAAACGACCGTTGATTGGGAAGGTTAAAAAACACGTGGTAATGCAGTTACAAAAACAGCTGTACCGTAAGTTCCGTATGGAATATTTTGATTCTGAACACAGCTATGAATAGCAGAGAAGTAGACGAATATCCCATTCACTCTAACTTCTTGTCTAACTTGTTGCAGTATTGGTCAAAATAGACACTGCTTGCCAAAATGTTACAGAAACTGATGTTGGTGCTGTTACTTAAACTCCTGTAACTTTTGATGCGAATATCATTTTTTCTCCAAACTCCAGATTTGAGTAGCAGAGAAGTAGACGAAGCTGGAAAACTTGACATTTCTTGTCTAAGTGGTTGCAAAGTGGATTTATTTGCTGATTTGTGTCAAAAAATTGCTTGATTTCACTTACAAAGAATGTCACTTGGAAGTGATGATGTCACAATGGGGCACTTGAGTTTCTTGAGAGATCCAATGAAAGCGGAGGGAGGACATAAAGAGGACAAGAAAGTGAAAAACGGAAACAGTGTAACAGATTTCAAAAATTCTATACAAACAACTTGATCGAGACCGTTGCGAATTTGTTGATATTGGAACGGCATTTCTAGCTTAAAAGGTGTAGGAGGAGTGTCTCCTCATGATTTTGGCCCTGCAGCGTCGGCGAGTATCCTAGCCAACGGTTCCATTTTGGAATATCAGTATTGACACAGAGAGCTTTTAGTGAAGAGCAGGTGAGGGGTTTCTTAAATCGCTCTCCCTCGAGAACGGTAGACCCAATTTTAAAAGCGTTTCCGCCCTTGAGAAGCAGAGAAGTAGAGGAAGATTTTATGCCAAACTATGTTTGTGTAACTGTTTGGTTAGTGGTCGAAATTATAGTTGTTTGGGAAAGTAATAAATTGCCTTGCTGCTGGCATGATTTACAGACACTTGAAAGTGAGGCGATGGGTTACGAAAACGGCTATAGTTACAGATTGGTAGCCCCGATTTGAAATTCGCCTTTTTCTATGAAGAGCAGAGAAGCAGGGGAAGATTTTAGTTTGCGGTACTTTTTTCCTCAAAAATGCTCCGAAAGTGGTCAAAACGACCGTTGATTGGGAAGGTTAAAAAACACGTGGTAATGCAGTTACAAAAACAGCTGTACCGTAAGTTCCGTATGGAATATTTTGATTCTGAACACAGCTATGAATAGCAGAGAAGTAGACAAATATCCCATTCACTCTAACTTCTTGTCTAACTTGTTGCAGTATTGGTCAAAATAGACACTGCTTGCCAAAATGTTACAGAAACTGATGTTGGTGCTGTTACTTAAACTCCTGTAACTTTTGATGCGAATATCATTTTTTCTCCAAACTCCAGATTTGAGTAGCAGAGAAGTAGACGAAGCTGGAAAACTTGACATTTCTTGTCTAAGTGGTTGCAAAGTGGATTTATTTGCTGATTTGTGTCAAAAAATTGCTTGATTTCACTTACAAAGAATGTCACTTGGAAGTGATGATGTCACAATGGGGCACTTGAGTTTCTTGAGAGATCCAATGAAAGCGGAGGGAGGACATAAAGAGGACAAGAAAGTGAAAAACGGAAACAGTGTAACAGATTTCAAAAATTCTATACAAACAACTTGATCGAGACCGTTGCGAAGTTTGTTGATATTGGAACGGCATTTCTAGCTTAAAAGGTGTAGGAGGAGTGTCTCCTCATGATTTTGGCCCTGCAGCGTCGGCGAGTATCCTAGCCAACGGTTCCATTTTGGAATATCCGTATTGACACAGAGAGCTTTTAGTGAAGAGCAGGTGAGGGGTTTCTTAAATCGCTCTCCCTCGAGAACGGTAGACCCAATTTTAAAAGCGTTTCCGCCCTTGAGAAGCAGAGAAGTAGAGGAAGATTTTATGCCAAACTATGTTTGTGTAACTGTTTGGTTAGTGGTCGAAATTATAGTTGTTTGGGAAAGTAATAAATTGCCTTGCTGCTGGCATGATTTACAGACACTTGAAAGTGAGGCGATGGGTTACGAAAACGGCTATAGTTACAGATTGGTAGCCCCGATTTGAAATTCGCCTTTTTCTATGAAGAGCAGAGAAGCAGGGGAAGATTTTAGTTTGCGGTACTTTTTTCCTCAAAAATGCTCCGAAAGTGGTCAAAACGACCGTTGATTGGGAAGGTTAAAAAACACGTGGTAATGCAGTTACAAAAACAGCTGTACCGTAAGTTCCGTATGGAATATTTTGATTCTGAACACAGCTATGAATAGCAGAGAAGTAGACGAATATCCCATTCACTCTAACTTCTTGTCTAACTTGTTGCAGTATTGGTCAAAATAGACACTGCTTGCCAAAATGTTACAGAAACTGATGTTGGTGCTGTTACTTAAACTCCTGTAACTTTTGATGCGAATATCATTTTTTCTCCAAACTCCAGATTTGAGTAGCAGAGAAGTAGACGAAGCTGGAAAACTTGACATTTCTTGTCTAAGTGGTTGCAAAGTGGATTTATTTGCTGATTTGTGTCAAAAAATTGCTTGATTTCACTTACAAAGAATGTCACTTGGAAGTGATGATGTCACAATGGGGCACTTGAGTTTCTTGAGAGATCCAATGAAAGCGGAGGGAGGACATAAAGAGGACAAGAAAGTGAAAAACGGAAACAGTGTAACAGATTTCAAAAATTCTATACAAACAACTTGATCGAGACCGTTGCGAGTTTGTTGATATTGGAACGGCATTTCTAGCTTAAAAGGTGTAGGAGGAGTGTCTCCTCATGATTTTGGCCCTGCAGCGTCGGCGAGTATCCTAGCCAACGGTTCCATTTTGGAATATCCGTATTGACACAGAGAGCTTTTAGTGAAGAGCAGGTGAGGGGTTTCTTAAATCGCTCTCCCTCGAGAACGGTAGACCCAATTTTAAAAGCGTTTCCGCCCTTGAGAAGCAGAGAAGTAGAGGAAGATTTTATGCCAAACTATGTTTGTGTAACTGTTTGGTTAGTGGTCGAAATTATAGTTGTTTGGGAAAGTAATAAATTGCCTTGCTGCTGGCATGATTTACAGACACTTGAAAGTGAGGCGATGGGTTACGAAAACGGCTATAGTTACAGATTGGTAGCCCCGATTTGAAATTCGCCTTTTTCTATGAAGAGCAGAGAAGCAGGGGAAGATTTTAGTTTGCGGTACTTTTTTCCTCAAAAATG
Organism: Oncorhynchus mykiss; assembly: GCF_013265735.2. Taxonomy (NCBI): domain Eukaryota; kingdom Metazoa; phylum Chordata; class Actinopteri; order Salmoniformes; family Salmonidae; genus Oncorhynchus; species Oncorhynchus mykiss. Next base: position 137,512 of record NW_023493759.1, read on the forward strand.
CTCCGAAAGTGGTCAAAACGACCGTTGATTGGGAAGGTTAAAAAACACGTGGTAATGCAGTTACAAAAACAGCTGTACCGTAAGTTCCGTATGGAATATTTTGATTCTGAACACAGCTATGAATAGCAGAGAAGTAGACAAATATCCCATTCACTCTAACTTCTTGTCTAACTTGTTGCAGTATTGGTCAAAATAGACACTGCTTGCCAAAATGTTACAGAAACTGATGTTGGTGCTGTTACTTAAACTCCTGTAACTTTTGATGCGAATATCATTTTTTCTCCAAACTCCAGATTTGAGTAGCAGAGAAGTAGACGAAGCTGGAAAACTTGACATTTCTTGTCTAAGTGGTTGCAAAGTGGATTTATTTGCTGATTTGTGTCAAAAAATTGCTTGATTTCACTTACAAAGAATGTCACTTGGAAGTGATGATGTCACAATGGGGCACTTGAGTTTCTTGAGAGATCCAATGAAAGCGGAGGGAGGACATAAAGAGGACAAGAAAGTGAAAAACGGAAACAGTGTAACAGATTTCAAAAATTCTATACAAACAACTTGATCGAGACCGTTGCGAGTTTGTTGATATTGGAACGGCATTTCTAGCTTAAAAGGTGTAGGAGGAGTGTCTCCTCATGATTTTGGCCCTGCAGCGTCGGCGAGTATCCTAGCCAACGGTTCCATTTTGGAATATCCGTATTGACACAGAGAGCTTTTAGTGAAGAGCAGGTGAGGGGTTTCTTAAATCGCTCTCCCTCGAGAACGGTAGACCCAATTTTAAAAGCGTTTCCGCCCTTGAGAAGCAGAGAAGTAGAGGAAGATTTTATGCCAAACTATGTTTGTGTAACTGTTTGGTTAGTGGTCGAAATTATAGTTGTTTGGGAAAGTAATAAATTGCCTTGCTGCTGGCATGATTTACAGACACTTGAAAGTGAGGCGATGGGTTACGAAAACGGCTATAGTTACAGATTGGTAGCCCCGATTTGAAATTCGCCTTTTTCTATGAAGAGCAGAGAAGCAGGGGAAGATTTTAGTTTGCGGTACTTTTTTCCTCAAAAATGCTCCGAAAGTGGTCAAAACGACCGTTGATTGGGAAGGTTAAAAAACACGTGGTAATGCAGTTACAAAAACAGCTGTACCGTAAGTTCCGTATGGAATATTTTGATTCTGAACACAGCTATGAATAGCAGAGAAGTAGACAAATATCCCATTCACTCTAACTTCTTGTCTAACTTGTTGCAGTATTGGTCAAAATAGACACTGCTTGCCAAAATGTTACAGAAACTGATGTTGGTGCTGTTACTTAAACTCCTGTAACTTTTGATGCGAATATCATTTTTTCTCCAAACTCCAGATTTGAGTAGCAGAGAAGTAGACGAAGCTGGAAAACTTGACATTTCTTGTCTAAGTGGTTGCAAAGTGGATTTATTTGCTGATTTGTGTCAAAAAATTGCTTGATTTCACTTACAAAGAATGTCACTTGGAAGTGATGATGTCACAATGGGGCACTTGAGTTTCTTGAGAGATCCAATGAAAGCGGAGGGAGGACATAAAGAGGACAAGAAAGTGAAAAACGGAAACAGTGTAACAGATTTCAAAAATTCTATACAAACAACTTGATCGAGACCGTTGCGAGTTTGTTGATATTGGAACGGCATTTCTAGCTTAAAAGGTGTAGGAGGAGTGTCTCCTCATGATTTTGGCCCTGCAGCGTCGGCGAGTATCCTAGCCAACGGTTCCATTTTGGAATATCCGTATTGACACAGAGAGCTTTTAGTGAAGAGCAGGTGAGGGGTTTCTTAAATCGCTCTCCCTCGAGAACGGTAGACCCAATTTTAAAAGCGTTTCCGCCCTTGAGAAGCAGAGAAGTAGAGGAAGATTTTATGCCAAACTATGTTTGTGTAACTGTTTGGTTAGTGGTCGAAATTATAGTTGTTTGGGAAAGTAATAAATTGCCTTGCTGCTGGCATGATTTACAGACACTTGAAAGTGAGGCGATGGGTTACGAAAACGGCTATAGTTACAGATTGGTAGCCCCGATTTGAAATTCGCCTTTTTCTATGAAGAGCAGAGAAGCAGGGGAAGATTTTAGTTTGCGGTACTTTTTTCCTCAAAAATGCTCCGAAAGTGGTCAAAACGACCGTTGATTGGGAAGGTTAAAAAACACGTGGTAATGCAGTTACAAAAACAGCTGTACCGTAAGTTCCGTATGGAATATTTTGATTCTGAACACAGCTATGAATAGCAGAGAAGTAGACAAATATCCCATTCACTCTAACTTCTTGTCTAACTTGTTGCAGTATTGGTCAAAATAGACACTGCTTGCCAAAATGTTACAGAAACTGATGTTGGTGCTGTTACTTAAACTCCTGTAACTTTTGATGCGAATATCATTTTTTCTCCAAACTCCAGATTTGAGTAGCAGAGAAGTAGACGAAGCTGGAAAACTTGACATTTCTTGTCTAAGTGGTTGCAAAGTGGATTTATTTGCTGATTTGTGTCAAAAAATTGCTTGATTTCACTTACAAAGAATGTCACTTGGAAGTGATGATGTCACAATGGGGCACTTGAGTTTCTTGAGAGATCCAATGAAAGCGGAGGGAGGACATAAAGAGGACAAGAAAGTGAAAAACGGAAACAGTGTAACAGATTTCAAAAATTCTATACAAACAACTTGATCGAGACCGTTGCGAGTTTGTTGATATTGGAACGGCATTTCTAGCTTAAAAGGTGTAGGAGGAGTGTCTCCTCATGATTTTGGCCCTGCAGCGTCGGCGAGTATCCTAGCCAACGGTTCCATTTTGGAATATCAGTATTGACACAGAGAGCTTTTAGTGAAGAGCAGGTGAGGGGTTTCTTAAATCGCTCTCCCTCGAGAACGGTAGACCCAATTTTAAAAGCGTTTCCGCCCTTGAGAAGCAGAGAAGTAGAGGAAGATTTTATGCCAAACTATGTTTGTGTAACTGTTTGGTTAGTGGTCGAAATTATAGTTGTTTGGGAAAGTAATAAATTGCCTTGCTGCTGGCATGATTTACAGACACTTGAAAGTGAGGCGATGGGTTACGAAAACGGCTATAGTTACAGATTGGTAGCCCCGATTTGAAATTCGCCTTTTTCTATGAAGAGCAGAGAAGCAGGGGAAGATTTTAGTTTGCGGTACTTTTTTCCTCAAAAATGCTCCGAAAGTGGTCAAAACGACCGTTGATTGGGAAGGTTAAAAAACACGTGGTAATGCAGTTACAAAAACAGCTGTACCGTAAGTTCCGTATGGAATATTTTGATTCTGAACACAGCTATGAATAGCAGAGAAGTAGACAAATATCCCATTCACTCTAACTTCTTGTCTAACTTGTTGCAGTATTGGTCAAAATAGACACTGCTTGCCAAAATGTTACAGAAACTGATGTTGGTGCTGTTACTTAAACTCCTGTAACTTTTGATGCGAATATCATTTTTTCTCCAAACTCCAGATTTGAGTAGCAGAGAAGTAGACGAAGCTGGAAAACTTGACATTTCTTGTCTAAGTGGTTGCAAAGTGGATTTATTTGCTGATTTGTGTCAAAAAATTGCTTGATTTCACTTACAAAGAATGTCACTTGGAAGTGATGATGTCACAATGGGGCACTTGAGTTTCTTGAGAGATCCAATGAAAGCGGAGGGAGGACATAAAGAGGACAAGAAAGTGAAAAACGGAAACAGTGTAACAGATTTCAAAAATTCTATACAAACAACTTGATCGAGACCGTTGCGAGTTTGTTGATATTGGAACGGCATTTCTAGCTTAAAAGGTGTAGGAGGAGTGTCTCCTCATGATTTTGGCCCTGCAGCGTCGGCGAGTATCCTAGCCAACGGTTCCATTTTGGAATATCCGTATTGACACAGAGAGCTTTTAGTGAAGAGCAGGTGAGGGGTTTCTTAAATCGCTCTCCCTCGAGAACGGTAGACCCAATTTTAAAAGCGTTTCCGCCCTTGAGAAGCAGAGAAGTAGAGGAAGATTTTATGCCAAACTATGTTTGTGTAACTGTTTGGTTAGTGGTCGAAATTATAGTTGTTTGGGAAAGTAATAAATTGCCTTGCTGCTGGCATGATTTACAGACACTTGAAAGTGAGGCGATGGGTTACGAAAACGGCTATAGTTACAGATTGGTAGCCCCGATTTGAAATTCGCCTTTTTCTATGAAGAGCAGAGAAGCAGGGGAAGATTTTAGTTTGCGGTACTTTTTTCCTCAAAAATGCTCCGAAAGTGGTCAAAACGACCGTTGATTGGGAAGGTTAAAAAACACGTGGTAATGCAGTTACAAAAACAGCTGTACCGTAAGTTCCGTATGGAATATTTTGATTCTGAACACAGCTATGAATAGCAGAGAAGTAGACAAATATCCCATTCACTCTAACTTCTTGTCTAACTTGTTGCAGTATTGGTCAAAATAGACACTGCTTGCCAAAATGTTACAGAAACTGATGTTGGTGCTGTTACTTAAACTCCTGTAACTTTTGATGCGAATATCATTTTTTCTCCAAACTCCAGATTTGAGTAGCAGAGAAGTAGACGAAGCTGGAAAACTTGACATTTCTTGTCTAAGTGGTTGCAAAGTGGATTTATTTGCTGATTTGTGTCAAAAAATTGCTTGATTTCACTTACAAAGAATGTCACTTGGAAGTGATGATGTCACAATGGGGCACTTGAGTTTCTTGAGAGATCCAATGAAAGCGGAGGGAGGACATAAAGAGGACAAGAAAGTGAAAAACGGAAACAGTGTAACAGATTTCAAAAATTCTATACAAACAACTTGATCGAGACCGTTGCGAGTTTGTTGATATTGGAACGGCATTTCTAGCTTAAAAGGTGTAGGAGGAGTGTCTCCTCATGATTTTGGCCCTGCAGCGTCGGCGAGTATCCTAGCCAACGGTTCCATTTTGGAATATCCGTATTGACACAGAGAGCTTTTAGTGAAGAGCAGGTGAGGGGTTTCTTAAATCGCTCTCCCTCGAGAACGGTAGACCCAATTTTAAAAGCGTTTCCGCCCTTGAGAAGCAGAGAAGTAGAGGAAGATTTTATGCCAAACTATGTTTGTGTAACTGTTTGGTTAGTGGTCGAAATTATAGTTGTTTGGGAAAGTAATAAATTGCCTTGCTGCTGGCATGATTTACAGACACTTGAAAGTGAGGCGATGGGTTACGAAAACGGCTATAGTTACAGATTGGTAGCCCCGATTTGAAATTCGCCTTTTTCTATGAAGAGCAGAGAAGCAGGGGAAGATTTTAGTTTGCGGTACTTTTTTCCTCAAAAATGCTCCGAAAGTGGTCAAAACGACCGTTGATTGGGAAGGTTAAAAAACACGTGGTAATGCAGTTACAAAAACAGCTGTACCGTAAGTTCCGTATGGAATATTTTGATTCTGAACACAGCTATGAATAGCAGAGAAGTAGACAAATATCCCATTCACTCTAACTTCTTGTCTAACTTGTTGCAGTATTGGTCAAAATAGACACTGCTTGCCAAAATGTTACAGAAACTGATGTTGGTGCTGTTACTTAAACTCCTGTAACTTTTGATGCGAATATCATTTTTTCTCCAAACTCCAGATTTGAGTAGCAGAGAAGTAGACGAAGCTGGAAAACTTGACATTTCTTGTCTAAGTGGTTGCAAAGTGGATTTATTTGCTGATTTGTGTCAAAAAATTGCTTGATTTCACTTACAAAGAATGTCACTTGGAAGTGATGATGTCACAATGGGGCACTTGAGTTTCTTGAGAGATCCAATGAAAGCGGAGGGAGGACATAAAGAGGACAAGAAAGTGAAAAACGGAAACAGTGTAACAGATTTCAAAAATTCTATACAAACAACTTGATCGAGACCGTTGCGAGTTTGTTGATATTGGAACGGCATTTCTAGCTTAAAAGGTGTAGGAGGAGTGTCTCCTCATGATTTTGGCCCTGCAGCGTCGGCGAGTATCCTAGCCAACGGTTCCATTTTGGAATATCCGTATTGACACAGAGAGCTTTTAGTGAAGAGCAGGTGAGGGGTTTCTTAAATCGCTCTCCCTCGAGAACGGTAGACCCAATTTTAAAAGCGTTTCCGCCCTTGAGAAGCAGAGAAGTAGAGGAAGATTTTATGCCAAACTATGTTTGTGTAACTGTTTGGTTAGTGGTCGAAATTATAGTTGTTTGGGAAAGTAATAAATTGCCTTGCTGCTGGCATGATTTACAGACACTTGAAAGTGAGGCGATGGGTTACGAAAACGGCTATAGTTACAGATTGGTAGCCCCGATTTGAAATTCGCCTTTTTCTATGAAGAGCAGAGAAGCAGGGGAAGATTTTAGTTTGCGGTACTTTTTTCCTCAAAAATGCTCCGAAAGTGGTCAAAACGACCGTTGATTGGGAAGGTTAAAAAACACGTGGTAATGCAGTTACAAAAACAGCTGTACCGTAAGTTCCGTATGGAATATTTTGATTCTGAACACAGCTATGAATAGCAGAGAAGTAGACAAATATCCCATTCACTCTAACTTCTTGTCTAACTTGTTGCAGTATTGGTCAAAATAGACACTGCTTGCCAAAATGTTACAGAAACTGATGTTGGTGCTGTTACTTAAACTCCTGTAACTTTTGATGCGAATATCATTTTTTCTCCAAACTCCAGATTTGAGTAGCAGAGAAGTAGACGAAGCTGGAAAACTTGACATTTCTTGTCTAAGTGGTTGCAAAGTGGATTTATTTGCTGATTTGTGTCAAAAAATTGCTTGATTTCACTTACAAAGAATGTCACTTGGAAGTGATGATGTCACAATGGGGCACTTGAGTTTCTTGAGAGATCCAATGAAAGCGGAGGGAGGACATAAAGAGGACAAGAAAGTGAAAAACGGAAACAGTGTAACAGATTTCAAAAATTCTATACAAACAACTTGATCGAGACCGTTGCGAGTTTGTTGATATTGGAACGGCATTTCTAGCTTAAAAGGTGTAGGAGGAGTGTCTCCTCATGATTTTGGCCCTGCAGCGTCGGCGAGTATCCTAGCCAACGGTTCCATTTTGGAATATCCGTATTGACACAGAGAGCTTTTAGTGAAGAGCAGGTGAGGGGTTTCTTAAATCGCTCTCCCTCGAGAACGGTAGACCCAATTTTAAAAGCGTTTCCGCCCTTGAGAAGCAGAGAAGTAGAGGAAGATTTTATGCCAAACTATGTTTGTGTAACTGTTTGGTTAGTGGTCGAAATTATAGTTGTTTGGGAAAGTAATAAATTGCCTTGCTGCTGGCATGATTTACAGACACTTGAAAGTGAGGCGATGGGTTACGAAAACGGCTATAGTTACAGATTGGTAGCCCCGATTTGAAATTCGCCTTTTTCTATGAAGAGCAGAGAAGCAGGGGAAGATTTTAGTTTGCGGTACTTTTTTCCTCAAAAATGCTCCGAAAGTGGTCAAAACGACCGTTGATTGGGAAGGTTAAAAAACACGTGGTAATGCAGTTACAAAAACAGCTGTACCGTAAGTTCCGTATGGAATATTTTGATTCTGAACACAGCTATGAATAGCAGAGAAGTAGACAAATATCCCATTCACTCTAACTTCTTGTCTAACTTGTTGCAGTATTGGTCAAAATAGACACTGCTTGCCAAAATGTTACAGAAACTGATGTTGGTGCTGTTACTTAAACTCCTGTAACTTTTGATGCGAATATCATTTTTTCTCCAAACTCCAGATTTGAGTAGCAGAGAAGTAGACGAAGCTGGAAAACTTGACATTTCTTGTCTAAGTGGTTGCAAAGTGGATTTATTTGCTGATTTGTGTCAAAAAATTGCTTGATTTCACTTACAAAGAATGTCACTTGGAAGTGATGATGTCACAATGGGGCACTTGAGTTTCTTGAGAGATCCAATGAAAGCGGAGGGAGGACATAAAGAGGACAAGAAAGTGAAAAACGGAAACAGTGTAACAGATTTCAAAAATTCTATACAAACAACTTGATCGAGACCGTTGCGAGTTTGTTGATATTGGAACGGCATTTCTAGCTTAAAAGGTGTAGGAGGAGTGTCTCCTCATGATTTTGGCCCTGCAGCGTCGGCGAGTATCCTAGCCAACGGTTCCATTTTGGAATATCCGTATTGACACAGAGAGCTTTTAGTGAAGAGCAGGTGAGGGGTTTCTTAAATCGCTCTCCCTCGAGAACGGTAGACCCAATTTTAAAAGCGTTTCCGCCCTTGAGAAGCAGAGAAGTAGAGGAAGATTTTATGCCAAACTATGTTTGTGTAACTGTTTGGTTAGTGGTCGAAATTATAGTTGTTTGGGAAAGTAATAAATTGCCTTGCTGCTGGCATGATTTACAGACACTTGAAAGTGAGGCGATGGGTTACGAAAACGGCTATAGTTACAGATTGGTAGCCCCGATTTGAAATTCGCCTTTTTCTATGAAGAGCAGAGAAGCAGGGGAAGATTTTAGTTTGCGGTACTTTTTTCCTCAAAAAGGCTCCGAAAGTGGTCAAAACGACCGTTGATTGGGAAGGTTAAAAAACACGTGGTAATGCAGTTACAAAAACAGCTGTACCGTAAGTTCCGTATGGAATATTTTGATTCTGAACACAGCTATGAATAGCAGAGAAGTAGACAAATATCCCATTCACTCTAACTTCTTGTCTAACTTGTTGCAGTATTGGTCAAAATAGACACTGCTTGCCAAAATGTTACAGAAACTGATGTTGGTGCTGTTACTTAAACTCCTGTAACTTTTGATGCGAATATCATTTTTTCTCCAAACTCCAGATTTGAGTAGCAGAGAAGTAGACGAAGCTGGAAAACTTGACATTTCTTGTCTAAGTGGTTGCAAAGTGGATTTATTTGCTGATTTGTGTCAAAAAATTGCTTGATTTCACTTACAAAGAATGTCACTTGGAAGTGATGATGTCACAATGGGGCACTTGAGTTTCTTGAGAGATCCAATGAAAGCGGAGGGAGGACATAAAGAGGACAAGAAAGTGAAAAACGGAAACAGTGTAACAGATTTCAAAAATTCTATACAAACAACTTGATCGAGACCGTTGCGAGTTTGTTGATATTGGAACGGCATTTCTAGCTTAAAAGGTGTAGGAGGAGTGTCTCCTCATGATTTTGGCCCTGCAGCGTCGGCGAGTATCCTAGCCAACGGTTCCATTTTGGAATATCCGTATTGACACAGAGAGCTTTTAGTGAAGAGCAGGTGAGGGGTTTCTTAAATCGCTCTCCCTCGAGAACGGTAGACCCAATTTTAAAAGCGTTTCCGCCCTTGAGAAGCAGAGAAGTAGAGGAAGATTTTATGCCAAACTATGTTTGTGTAACTGTTTGGTTAGTGGTCGAAATTATAGTTGTTTGGGAAAGTAATAAATTGCCTTGCTGCTGGCATGATTTACAGACACTTGAAAGTGAGGCGATGGGTTACGAAAACGGCTATAGTTACAGATTGGTAGCCCCGATTTGAAATTCGCCTTTTTCTATGAAGAGCAGAGAAGCAGGGGAAGATTTTAGTTTGCGGTACTTTTTTCCTCAAAAATGCTCCGAAAGTGGTCAAAACGACCGTTGATTGGGAAGGTTAAAAAACACGTGGTAATGCAGTTACAAAAACAGCTGTACCGTAAGTTCCGTATGGAATATTTTGATTCTGAACACAGCTATGAATAGCAGAGAAGTAGACAAATATCCCATTCACTCTAACTTCTTGTCTAACTTGTTGCAGTATTGGTCAAAATAGACACTGCTTGCCAAAATGTTACAGAAACTGATGTTGGTGCTGTTACTTAAACTCCTGTAACTTTTGATGCGAATATCATTTTTTCTCCAAACTCCAGATTTGAGTAGCAGAGAAGTAGACGAAGCTGGAAAACTTGACATTTCTTGTCTAAGTGGTTGCAAAGTGGATTTATTTGCTGATTTGTGTCAAAAAATTGCTTGATTTCACTTACAAAGAATGTCACTTGGAAGTGATGATGTCACAATGGGGCACTTGAGTTTCTTGAGAGATCCAATGAAAGCGGAGGGAGGACATAAAGAGGACAAGAAAGTGAAAAACGGAAACAGTGTAACAGATTTCAAAAATTCTATACAAACAACTTGATCGAGACCGTTGCGAGTTTGTTGATATTGGAACGGCATTTCTAGCTTAAAAGGTGTAGGAGGAGTGTCTCCTCATGATTTTGGCCCTGCAGCGTCGGCGAGTATCCTAGCCAACGGTTCCATTTTGGAATATCCGTATTGACACAGAGAGCTTTTAGTGAAGAGCAGGTGAGGGGTTTCTTAAATCGCTCTCCCTCGAGAACGGTAGACCCAATTTTAAAAGCGTTTCCGCCCTTGAGAAGCAGAGAAGTAGAGGAAGATTTTATGCCAAACTATGTTTGTGTAACTGTTTGGTTAGTGGTCGAAATTATAGTTGTTTGGGAAAGTAATAAATTGCCTTGCTGCTGGCATGATTTACAGACACTTGAAAGTGAGGCGATGGGTTACGAAAACGGCTATAGTTACAGATTGGTAGCCCCGATTTGAAATTCGCCTTTTTCTATGAAGAGCAGAGAAGCAGGGGAAGATTTTAGTTTGCGGTACTTTTTTCCTCAAAAATGCTCCGAAAGTGGTCAAAACGACCGTTGATTGGGAAGGTTAAAAAACACGTGGTAATGCAGTTACAAAAACAGCTGTACCGTAAGTTCCGTATGGAATATTTTGATTCTGAACACAGCTATGAATAGCAGAGAAGTAGACAAATATCCCATTCACTCTAACTTCTTGTCTAACTTGTTGCAGTATTGGTCAAAATAGACACTGCTTGCCAAAATGTTACAGAAACTGATGTTGGTGCTGTTACTTAAACTCCTGTAACTTTTGATGCGAATATCATTTTTTCTCCAAACTCCAGATTTGAGTAGCAGAGAAGTAGACGAAGCTGGAAAACTTGACATTTCTTGTCTAAGTGGTTGCAAAGTGGATTTATTTGCTGATTTGTGTCAAAAAATTGCTTGATTTCACTTACAAAGAATGTCACTTGGAAGTGATGATGTCACAATGGGGCACTTGAGTTTCTTGAGAGATCCAATGAAAGCGGAGGGAGGACATAAAGAGGACAAGAAAGTGAAAAACGGAAACAGTGTAACAGATTTCAAAAATTCTATACAAACAACTTGATCGAGACCGTTGCGAGTTTGTTGATATTGGAACGGCATTTCTAGCTTAAAAGGTGTAGGAGGAGTGTCTCCTCATGATTTTGGCCCTGCAGCGTCGGCGAGTATCCTAGCCAACGGTTCCATTTTGGAATATCCGTATTGACACAGAGAGCTTTTAGTGAAGAGCAGGTGAGGGGTTTCTTAAATCGCTCTCCCTCGAGAACGGTAGACCCAATTTTAAAAGCGTTTCCGCCCTTGAGAAGCAGAGAAGTAGAGGAAGATTTTATGCCAAACTATGTTTGTGTAACTGTTTGGTTAGTGGTCGAAATTATAGTTGTTTGGGAAAGTAATAAATTGCCTTGCTGCTGGCATGATTTACAGACACTTGAAAGTGAGGCGATGGGTTACGAAAACGGCTATAGTTACAGATTGGTAGCCCCGATTTGAAATTCGCCTTTTTCTATGAAGAGCAGAGAAGCAGGGGAAGATTTTAGTTTGCGGTACTTTTTTCCTCAAAAATGCTCCGAAAGTGGTCAAAACGACCGTTGATTGGGAAGGTTAAAAAACACGTGGTAATGCAGTTACAAAAACAGCTGTACCGTAAGTTCCGTATGGAATATTTTGATTCTGAACACAGCTATGAATAGCAGAGAAGTAGACAAATATCCCATTCACTCTAACTTCTTGTCTAACTTGTTGCAGTATTGGTCAAAATAGACACTGCTTGCCAAAATGTTACAGAAACTGATGTTGGTGCTGTTACTTAAACTCCTGTAACTTTTGATGCGAATATCATTTTTTCTCCAAACTCCAGATTTGAGTAGCAGAGAAGTAGACGAAGCTGGAAAACTTGACATTTCTTGTCTAAGTGGTTGCAAAGTGGATTTATTTGCTGATTTGTGTCAAAAAATTGCTTGATTTCACTTACAAAGAATGTCACTTGGAAGTGATGATGTCACAATGGGGCACTTGAGTTTCTTGAGAGATCCAATGAAAGCGGAGGGAGGACATAAAGAGGACAAGAAAGTGAAAAACGGAAACAGTGTAACAGATTTCAAAAATTCTATACAAACAACTTGATCGAGACCGTTGCGAGTTTGTTGATATTGGAACGGCATTTCTAGCTTAAAAGGTGTAGGAGGAGTGTCTCCTCATGATTTTGGCCCTGCAGCGTCGGCGAGTATCCTAGCCAACGGTTCCATTTTGGAATATCCGTATTGACACAGAGAGCTTTTAGTGAAGAGCAGGTGAGGGGTTTCTTAAATCGCTCTCCCTCGAGAACGGTAGACCCAATTTTAAAAGCGTTTCCGCCCTTGAGAAGCAGAGAAGTAGAGGAAGATTTTATGCCAAACTATGTTTGTGTAACTGTTTGGTTAGTGGTCGAAATTATAGTTGTTTGGGAAAGTAATAAATTGCCTTGCTGCTGGCATGATTTACAGACACTTGAAAGTGAGGCGATGGGTTACGAAAACGGCTATAGTTACAGATTGGTAGCCCCGATTTGAAATTCGCCTTTTTCTATGAAGAGCAGAGAAGCAGGGGAAGATTTTAGTTTGCGGTACTTTTTTCCTCAAAAATGCTCCGAAAGTGGTCAAAACGACCGTTGATTGGGAAGGTTAAAAAACACGTGGTAATGCAGTTACAAAAACAGCTGTACCGTAAGTTCCGTATGGAATATTTTGATTCTGAACACAGCTATGAATAGCAGAGAAGTAGACAAATATCCCATTCACTCTAACTTCTTGTCTAACTTGTTGCAGTATTGGTCAAAATAGACACTGCTTGCCAAAATGTTACAGAAACTGATGTTGGTGCTGTTACTTAAACTCCTGTAACTTTTGATGCGAATATCATTTTTTCTCCAAACTCCAGATTTGAGTAGCAGAGAAGTAGACGAAGCTGGAAAACTTGACATTTCTTGTCTAAGTGGTTGCAAAGTGGATTTATTTGCTGATTTGTGTCAAAAAATTGCTTGATTTCACTTACAAAGAATGTCACTTGGAAGTGATGATGTCACAATGGGGCACTTGAGTTTCTTGAGAGATCCAATGAAAGCGGAGGGAGGACATAAAGAGGACAAGAAAGTGAAAAACGGAAACAGTGTAACAGATTTCAAAAATTCTATACAAACAACTTGATCGAGACCGTTGCGAGTTTGTTGATATTGGAACGGCATTTCTAGCTTAAAAGGTGTAGGAGGAGTGTCTCCTCATGATTTTGGCCCTGCAGCGTCGGCGAGTATCCTAGCCAACGGTTCCATTTTGGAATATCCGTATTGACACAGAGAGCTTTTAGTGAAGAGCAGGTGAGGGGTTTCTTAAATCGCTCTCCCTCGAGAACGGTAGACCCAATTTTAAAAGCGTTTCCGCCCTTGAGAAGCAGAGAAGTAGAGGAAGATTTTATGCCAAACTATGTTTGTGTAACTGTTTGGTTAGTGGTCGAAATTATAGTTGTTTGGGAAAGTAATAAATTGCCTTGCTGCTGGCATGATTTACAGACACTTGAAAGTGAGGCGATGGGTTACGAAAACGGCTATAGTTACAGATTGGTAGCCCCGATTTGAAATTCGCCTTTTTCTATGAAGAGCAGAGAAGCAGGGGAAGATTTTAGTTTGCGGTACTTTTTTCCTCAAAAATGCTCCGAAAGTGGTCAAAACGACCGTTGATTGGGAAGGTTAAAAAACACGTGGTAATGCAGTTACAAAAACAGCTGTACCGTAAGTTCCGTATGGAATATTTTGATTCTGAACACAGCTATGAATAGCAGAGAAGTAGACAAATATCCCATTCACTCTAACTTCTTGTCTAACTTGTTGCAGTATTGGTCAAAATAGACACTGCTTGCCAAAATGTTACAGAAACTGATGTTGGTGCTGTTACTTAAACTCCTGTAACTTTTGATGCGAATATCATTTTTTCTCCAAACTCCAGATTTGAGTAGCAGAGAAGTAGACGAAGCTGGAAAACTTGACATTTCTTGTCTAAGTGGTTGCAAAGTGGATTTATTTGCTGATTTGTGTCAAAAAATTGCTTGATTTCACTTACAAAGAATGTCACTTGGAAGTGATGATGTCACAATGGGGCACTTGAGTTTCTTGAGAGATCCAATGAAAGCGGAGGGAGGACATAAAGAGGACAAGAAAGTGAAAAACGGAAACAGTGTAACAGATTTCAAAAATTCTATACAAACAACTTGATCGAGACCGTTGCGAGTTTGTTGATATTGGAACGGCATTTCTAGCTTAAAAGGTGTAGGAGGAGTGTCTCCTCATGATTTTGGCCCTGCAGCGTCGGCGAGTATCCTAGCCAACGGTTCCATTTTGGAATATCCGTATTGACACAGAGAGCTTTTAGTGAAGAGCAGGTGAGGGGTTTCTTAAATCGCTCTCCCTCGAGAACGGTAGACCCAATTTTAAAAGCGTTTCCGCCCTTGAGAAGCAGAGAAGTAGAGGAAGATTTTATGCCAAACTATGTTTGTGTAACTGTTTGGTTAGTGGTCGAAATTATAGTTGTTTGGGAAAGTAATAAATTGCCTTGCTGCTGGCATGATTTACAGACACTTGAAAGTGAGGCGATGGGTTACGAAAACGGCTATAGTTACAGATTGGTAGCCCCGATTTGAAATTCGCCTTTTTCTATGAAGAGCAGAGAAGCAGGGGAAGATTTTAGTTTGCGGTACTTTTTTCCTCAAAAATGCTCCGAAAGTGGTCAAAACGACCGTTGATTGGGAAGGTTAAAAAACACGTGGTAATGCAGTTACAAAAACAGCTGTACCGTAAGTTCCGTATGGAATATTTTGATTCTGAACACAGCTATGAATAGCAGAGAAGTAGACAAATATCCCATTCACTCTAACTTCTTGTCTAACTTGTTGCAGTATTGGTCAAAATAGACACTGCTTGCCAAAATGTTACAGAAACTGATGTTGGTGCTGTTACTTAAACTCCTGTAACTTTTGATGCGAATATCATTTTTTCTCCAAACTCCAGATTTGAGTAGCAGAGAAGTAGACGAAGCTGGAAAACTTGACATTTCTTGTCTAAGTGGTTGCAAAGTGGATTTATTTGCTGATTTGTGTCAAAAAATTGCTTGATTTCACTTACAAAGAATGTCACTTGGAAGTGATGATGTCACAATGGGGCACTTGAGTTTCTTGAGAGATCCAATGAAAGCGGAGGGAGGACATAAAGAGGACAAGAAAGTGAAAAACGGAAACAGTGTAACAGATTTCAAAAATTCTATACAAACAACTTGATCGAGACCGTTGCGAGTTTGTTGATATTGGAACGGCATTTCTAGCTTAAAAGGTGTAGGAGGAGTGTCTCCTCATGATTTTGGCCCTGCAGCGTCGGCGAGTATCCTAGCCAACGGTTCCATTTTGGAATATCCGTATTGACACAGAGAGCTTTTAGTGAAGAGCAGGTGAGGGGTTTCTTAAATCGCTCTCCCTCGAGAACGGTAGACCCAATTTTAAAAGCGTTTCCGCCCTTGAGAAGCAGAGAAGTAGAGGAAGATTTTATGCCAAACTATGTTTGTGTAACTGTTTGGTTAGTGGTCGAAATTATAGTTGTTTGGGAAAGTAATAAATTGCCTTGCTGCTGGCATGATTTACAGACACTTGAAAGTGAGGCGATGGGTTACGAAAACGGCTATAGTTACAGATTGGTAGCCCCGATTTGAAATTCGCCTTTTTCTATGAAGAGCAGAGAAGCAGGGGAAGATTTTAGTTTGCGGTACTTTTTTCCTCAAAAAGGCTCCGAAAGTGGTCAAAACGACCGTTGATTGGGAAGGTTAAAAAACACGTGGTAATGCAGTTACAAAAACAGCTGTACCGTAAGTTCCGTATGGAATATTTTGATTCTGAACACAGCTATGAATAGCAGAGAAGTAGACAAATATCCCATTCACTCTAACTTCTTGTCTAACTTGTTGCAGTATTGGTCAAAATAGACACTGCTTGCCAAAATGTTACAGAAACTGATGTTGGTGCTGTTACTTAAACTCCTGTAACTTTTGATGCGAATATCATTTTTTCTCCAAACTCCAGATTTGAGTAGCAGAGAAGTAGACGAAGCTGGAAAACTTGACATTTCTTGTCTAAGTGGTTGCAAAGTGGATTTATTTGCTGATTTGTGTCAAAAAATTGCTTGATTTCACTTACAAAGAATGTCACTTGGAAGTGATGATGTCACAATGGGGCACTTGAGTTTCTTGAGAGATCCAATGAAAGCGGAGGGAGGACATAAAGAGGACAAGAAAGTGAAAAACGGAAACAGTGTAACAGATTTCAAAAATTCTATACAAACAACTTGATCGAGACCGTTGCGAGTTTGTTGATATTGGAACGGCATTTCTAGCTTAAAAGGTGTAGGAGGAGTGTCTCCTCATGATTTTGGCCCTGCAGCGTCGGCGAGTATCCTAGCCAACGGTTCCATTTTGGAATATCCGTATTGACACAGAGAGCTTTTAGTGAAGAGCAGGTGAGGGGTTTCTTAAATCGCTCTCCCTCGAGAACGGTAGACCCAATTTTAAAAGCGTTTCCGCCCTTGAGAAGCAGAGAAGTAGAGGAAGATTTTATGCCAAACTATGTTTGTGTAACTGTTTGGTTAGTGGTCGAAATTATAGTTGTTTGGGAAAGTAATAAATTGCCTTGCTGCTGGCATGATTTACAGACACTTGAAAGTGAGGCGATGGGTTACGAAAACGGCTATAGTTACAGATTGGTAGCCCCGATTTGAAATTCGCCTTTTTCTATGAAGAGCAGAGAAGCAGGGGAAGATTTTAGTTTGCGGTACTTTTTTCCTCAAAAATGCTCCGAAAGTGGTCAAAACGACCGTTGATTGGGAAGGTTAAAAAACACGTGGTAATGCAGTTACAAAAACAGCTGTACCGTAAGTTCCGTATGGAATATTTTGATTCTGAACACAGCTATGAATAGCAGAGAAGTAGACAAATATCCCATTCACTCTAACTTCTTGTCTAACTTGTTGCAGTATTGGTCAAAATAGACACTGCTTGCCAAAATGTTACAGAAACTGATGTTGGTGCTGTTACTTAAACTCCTGTAACTTTTGATGCGAATATCATTTTTTCTCCAAACTCCAGATTTGAGTAGCAGAGAAGTAGACGAAGCTGGAAAACTTGACATTTCTTGTCTAAGTGGTTGCAAAGTGGATTTATTTGCTGATTTGTGTCAAAAAATTGCTTGATTTCACTTACAAAGAATGTCACTTGGAAGTGATGATGTCACAATGGGGCACTTGAGTTTCTTGAGAGATCCAATGAAAGCGGAGGGAGGACATAAAGAGGACAAGAAAGTGAAAAACGGAAACAGTGTAACAGATTTCAAAAATTCTATACAAACAACTTGATCGAGACCGTTGCGAGTTTGTTGATATTGGAACGGCATTTCTAGCTTAAAAGGTGTAGGAGGAGTGTCTCCTCATGATTTTGGCCCTGCAGCGTCGGCGAGTATCCTAGCCAACGGTTCCATTTTGGAATATCCGTATTGACACAGAGAGCTTTTAGTGAAGAGCAGGTGAGGGGTTTCTTAAATCGCTCTCCCTCGAGAACGGTAGACCCAATTTTAAAAGCGTTTCCGCCCTTGAGAAGCAGAGAAGTAGAGGAAGATTTTATGCCAAACTATGTTTGTGTAACTGTTTGGTTAGTGGTCGAAATTATAGTTGTTTGGGAAAGTAATAAATTGCCTTGCTGCTGGCATGATTTACAGACACTTGAAAGTGAGGCGATGGGTTACGAAAACGGCTATAGTTACAGATTGGTAGCCCCGATTTGAAATTCGCCTTTTTCTATGAAGAGCAGAGAAGCAGGGGAAGATTTTAGTTTGCGGTACTTTTTTCCTCAAAAATGCTCCGAAAGTGGTCAAAACGACCGTTGATTGGGAAGGTTAAAAAACACGTGGTAATGCAGTTACAAAAACAGCTGTACCGTAAGTTCCGTATGGAATATTTTGATTCTGAACACAGCTATGAATAGCAGAGAAGTAGACAAATATCCCATTCACTCTAACTTCTTGTCTAACTTGTTGCAGTATTGGTCAAAATAGACACTGCTTGCCAAAATGTTACAGAAACTGATGTTGGTGCTGTTACTTAAACTCCTGTAACTTTTGATGCGAATATCATTTTTTCTCCAAACTCCAGATTTGAGTAGCAGAGAAGTAGACTGAAGCTGGAAAACTTGACATTTCTTGTCTAAGTGGTTGCAAAGTGGATTTATTTGCTGATTTGTGTCAAAAAATTGCTTGATTTCACTTACAAAGAATGTCACTTGGAAGTGATGATGTCACAATGGGGCACTTGAGTTTCTTGAGAGATCCAATGAAAGCGGAGGGAGGACATAAAGAGGACAAGAAAGTGAAAAACGGAAACAGTGTAACAGATTTCAAAAATTCTATACAAACAACTTGATCGAGACCGTTGCGAAGTTTGTTGATATTGGAACGGCATTTCTAGCTTAAAAGGTGTAGGAGGAGTGTCTCCTCATGATTTTGGCCCTGCAGCGTCGGCGAGTATCCTAGCCAACGGTTCCATTTTGGAATATCCGTATTGACACAGAGAGCTTTTAGTGAAGAGCAGGTGAGGGGTTTCTTAAATCGCTCTCCCTCGAGAACGGTAGACCCAATTTTAAAAGCGTTTCCGCCCTTGAGAAGCAGAGAAGTAGAGGAAGATTTTATGCCAAACTATGTTTGTGTAACTGTTTGGTTAGTGGTCGAAATTATAGTTGTTTGGGAAAGTAATAAATTGCCTTGCTGCTGGCATGATTTACAGACACTTGAAAGTGAGGCGATGGGTTACGAAAACGGCTATAGTTACAGATTGGTAGCCCCGATTTGAAATTCGCCTTTTTCTATGAAGAGCAGAGAAGCAGGGGAAGATTTTAGTTTGCGGTACTTTTTTCCTCAAAAAGGCTCCGAAAGTGGTCAAAACGACCGTTGATTGGGAAGGTTAAAAAACACGTGGTAATGCAGTTACAAAAACAGCTGTACCGTAAGTTCCGTATGGAATATTTTGATTCTGAACACAGCTATGAATAGCAGAGAAGTAGACAAATATCCCATTCACTCTAACTTCTTGTCTAACTTGTTGCAGTATTGGTCAAAATAGACACTGCTTGCCAAAATGTTACAGAAACTGATGTTGGTGCTGTTACTTAAACTCCTGTAACTTTTGATGCGAATATCATTTTTTCTCCAAACTCCAGATTTGAGTAGCAGAGAAGTAGACTGAAGCTGGAACACTTGACATTTCTTGTCTAAGTGGTTGCAAAGTGGATTTATTTGCTGATTTGTGTCAAAAAATTGCTTGATTTCACTTACAAAGAATGTCACTTGGAAGTGATGATGTCACAATGGGGCACTTGAGTTTCTTGAGAGATCCAATGAAAGCGGAGGGAGGACATAAAGAGGACAAGAAAGTGAAAAACGGAAACAGTGTAACAGATTTCAAAAATTCTATACAAACAACTTGATCGAGACCGTTGCGAGTTTGTTGATATTGGAACGGCATTTCTAGCTTAAAAGGTGTAGGAGGAGTGTCTCCTCATGATTTTGGCCCTGCAGCGTCGGCGAGTATCCTAGCCAACGGTTCCATTTTGGAATATCCGTATTGACACAGAGAGCTTTTAGTGAAGAGCAGGTGAGGGGTTTCTTAAATCGCTCTCCCTCGAGAACGGTAGACCCAATTTTAAAAGCGTTTCCGCCCTTGAGAAGCAGAGAAGTAGAGGAAGATTTTATGCCAAACTATGTTTGTGTAACTGTTTGGTTAGTGGTCGAAATTATAGTTGTTTGGGAAAGTAATAAATTGCCTTGCTGCTGGCATGATTTACAGACACTTGAAAGTGAGGCGATGGGTTACGAAAACGGCTATAGTTACAGATTGGTAGCCCCGATTTGAAATTCGCCTTTTTCTATGAAGAGCAGAGAAGCAGGGGAAGATTTTAGTTTGCGGTACTTTTTTCCTCAAAAAGGCTCCGAAAGTGGTCAAAACGACCGTTGATTGGGAAGGTTAAAAAACACGTGGTAATGCAGTTACAAAAACAGCTGTACCGTAAGTTCCGTATGGAATATTTTGATTCTGAACACAGCTATGAATAGCAGAGAAGTAGACAAATATCCCATTCACTCTAACTTCTTGTCTAACTTGTTGCAGTATTGGTCAAAATAGACACTGCTTGCCAAAATGTTACAGAAACTGATGTTGGTGCTGTTACTTAAACTCCTGTAACTTTTGATGCGAATATCATTTTTTCTCCAAACTCCAGATTTGAGTAGCAGAGAAGTAGATGAAGCTGGAACACTTGACATTTCTTGTCTAAGTGGTTGCAAAGTGGATTTATTTGCTGATTTGTGTCAAAAAATTGCTTGATTTCACTTACAAAGAATGTCACTTGGAAGTGATGATGTCACAATGGGGCACTTGAGTTTCTTGAGAGATCCAATGAAAGCGGAGGGAGGACATAAAGAGGACAAGAAAGTGAAAAACGGAAACAGTGTAACAGATTTCAAAAATTCTATACAAACAACTTGATCGAGACCGTTGCGAATTTGTTGATATTGGAACGGCATTTCTAGCTTAAAAGGTGTAGGAGGAGTGTCTCCTCATGATTTTGGCCCTGCAGCGTCGGCGAGTATCCTAGCCAACGGTTCCATTTTGGAATATCAGTATTGACACAGAGAGCTTTTAGTGAAGAGCAGGTGAGGGGTTTCTTAAATCGCTCTCCCTCGAGAACGGTAGACCCAATTTTAAAAGCGTTTCCGCCCTTGAGAAGCAGAGAAGTAGAGGAAGATTTTATGCCAAACTATGTTTGTGTAACTGTTTGGTTAGTGGTCGAAATTATAGTTGTTTGGGAAAGTAATAAATTGCCTTGCTGCTGGCATGATTTACAGACACTTGAAAGTGAGGCGATGGGTTACGAAAACGGCTATAGTTACAGATTGGTAGCCCCGATTTGAAATTCGCCTTTTTCTATGAAGAGCAGAGAAGCAGGGGAAGATTTTAGTTTGCGGTACTTTTTTCCTCAAAAAGGCTCCGAAAGTGGTCAAAACGACCGTTGATTGGGAAGGTTAAAAAACACGTGGTAATGCAGTTACAAAAACAGCTGTACCGTAAGTTCCGTATGGAATATTTTGATTCTGAACACAGCTATGAATAGCAGAGAAGTAGACAAATATCCCATTCACTCTAACTTCTTGTCTAACTTGTTGCAGTATTGGTCAAAATAGACACTGCTTGCCAAAATGTTACAGAAACTGATGTTGGTGCTGTTACTTAAACTCCTGTAACTTTTGATGCGAATATCATTTTTTCTCCAAACTCCAGATTTGAGTAGCAGAGAAGTAGATGAAGCTGGAACACTTGACATTTCTTGTCTAAGTGGTTGCAAAGTGGATTTATTTGCTGATTTGTGTCAAAAAATTGCTTGATTTCACTTACAAAGAATGTCACTTGGAAGTGATGATGTCACAATGGGGCACTTGAGTTTCTTGAGAGATCCAATGAAAGCGGAGGGAGGACATAAAGAGGACAAGAAAGTGAAAAACGGAAACAGTGTAACAGATTTCAAAAATTCTATACAAACAACTTGATCGAGACCGTTGCGAATTTGTTGATATTGGAACGGCATTTCTAGCTTAAAAGGTGTAGGAGGAGTGTCTCCTCATGATTTTGGCCCTGCAGCGTCGGCGAGTATCCTAGCCAACGGTTCCATTTTGGAATATCAGTATTGACACAGAGAGCTTTTAGTGAAGAGCAGGTGAGGGGTTTCTTAAATCGCTCTCCCTCGAGAACGGTAGACCCAATTTTAAAAGCGTTTCCGCCCTTGAGAAGCAGAGAAGTAGAGGAAGATTTTATGCCAAACTATGTTTGTGTAACTGTTTGGTTAGTGGTCGAAATTATAGTTGTTTGGGAAAGTAATAAATTGCCTTGCTGCTGGCATGATTTACAGACACTTGAAAGTGAGGCGATGGGTTACGAAAACGGCTATAGTTACAGATTGGTAGCCCCGATTTGAAATTCGCCTTTTTCTATGAAGAGCAGAGAAGCAGGGGAAGATTTTAGTTTGCGGTACTTTTTTCCTCAAAAAGGCTCCGAAAGTGGTCAAAACGACCGTTGATTGGGAAGGTTAAAAAACACGTGGTAATGCAGTTACAAAAACAGCTGTACCGTAAGTTCCGTATGGAATATTTTGATTCTGAACACAGCTATGAATAGCAGAGAAGTAGACAAATATCCCATTCACTCTAACTTCTTGTCTAACTTGTTGCAGTATTGGTCAAAATAGACACTGCTTGCCAAAATGTTACAGAAACTGATGTTGGTGCTGTTACTTAAACTCCTGTAACTTTTGATGCGAATATCATTTTTTCTCCAAACTCCAGATTTGAGTAGCAGAGAAGTAGATGAAGCTGGAACACTTGACATTTCTTGTCTAAGTGGTTGCAAAGTGGATTTATTTGCTGATTTGTGTCAAAAAATTGCTTGATTTCACTTACAAAGAATGTCACTTGGAAGTGATGATGTCACAATGGGGCACTTGAGTTTCTTGAGAGATCCAATGAAAGCGGAGGGAGGACATAAAGAGGACAAGAAAGTGAAAAACGGAAACAGTGTAACAGATTTCAAAAATTCTATACAAACAACTTGATCGAGACCGTTGCGAATTTGTTGATATTGGAACGGCATTTCTAGCTTAAAAGGTGTAGGAGGAGTGTCTCCTCATGATTTTGGCCCTGCAGCGTCGGCGAGTATCCTAGCCAACGGTTCCATTTTGGAATATCCGTATTGACACAGAGAGCTTTTAGTGAAGAGCAGGTGAGGGGTTTCTTAAATCGCTCTCCCTCGAGAACGGTAGACCCAATTTTAAAAGCGTTTCCGCCCTTGAGAAGCAGAGAAGTAGAGGAAGATTTTATGCCAAACTATGTTTGTGTAACTGTTTGGTTAGTGGTCGAAATTATAGTTGTTTGGGAAAGTAATAAATTGCCTTGCTGCTGGCATGATTTACAGACACTTGAAAGTGAGGCGATGGGTTACGAAAACGGCTATAGTTACAGATTGGTAGCCCCGATTTGAAATTCGCCTTTTTCTATGAAGAGCAGAGAAGCAGGGGAAGATTTTAGTTTGCGGTACTTTTTTCCTCAAAAAGGCTCCGAAAGTGGTCAAAACGACCGTTGATTGGGAAGGTTAAAAAACACGTGGTAATGCAGTTACAAAAACAGCTGTACCGTAAGTTCCGTATGGAATATTTTGATTCTGAACACAGCTATGAATAGCAGAGAAGTAGACAAATATCCCATTCACTCTAACTTCTTGTCTAACTTGTTGCAGTATTGGTCAAAATAGACACTGCTTGCCAAAATGTTACAGAAACTGATGTTGGTGCTGTTACTTAAACTCCTGTAACTTTTGATGCGAATATCATTTTTTCTCCAAACTCCAGATTTGAGTAGCAGAGAAGTAGATGAAGCTGGAACACTTGACATTTCTTGTCTAAGTGGTTGCAAAGTGGATTTATTTGCTGATTTGTGTCAAAAAATTGCTTGATTTCACTTACAAAGAATGTCACTTGGAAGTGATGATGTCACAATGGGGCACTTGAGTTTCTTGAGAGATCCAATGAAAGCGGAGGGAGGACATAAAGAGGACAAGAAAGTGAAAAACGGAAACAGTGTAACAGATTTCAAAAATTCTATACAAACAACTTGATCGAGACCGTTGCGAATTTGTTGATATTGGAACGGCATTTCTAGCTTAAAAGGTGTAGGAGGAGTGTCTCCTCATGATTTTGGCCCTGCAGCGTCGGCGAGTATCCTAGCCAACGGTTCCATTTTGGAATATCCGTATTGACACAGAGAGCTTTTAGTGAAGAGCAGGTGAGGGGTTTCTTAAATCGCTCTCCCTCGAGAACGGTAGACCCAATTTTAAAAGCGTTTCCGCCCTTGAGAAGCAGAGAAGTAGAGGAAGATTTTATGCCAAACTATGTTTGTGTAACTGTTTGGTTAGTGGTCGAAATTATAGTTGTTTGGGAAAGTAATAAATTGCCTTGCTGCTGGCATGATTTACAGACACTTGAAAGTGAGGCGATGGGTTACGAAAACGGCTATAGTTACAGATTGGTAGCCCCGATTTGAAATTCGCCTTTTTCTATGAAGAGCAGAGAAGCAGGGGAAGATTTTAGTTTGCGGTACTTTTTTCCTCAAAAAGGCTCCGAAAGTGGTCAAAACGACCGTTGATTGGGAAGGTTAAAAAACACGTGGTAATGCAGTTACAAAAACAGCTGTACCGTAAGTTCCGTATGGAATATTTTGATTCTGAACACAGCTATGAATAGCAGAGAAGTAGACAAATATCCCATTCACTCTAACTTCTTGTCTAACTTGTTGCAGTATTGGTCAAAATAGACACTGCTTGCCAAAATGTTACAGAAACTGATGTTGGTGCTGTTACTTAAACTCCTGTAACTTTTGATGCGAATATCATTTTTTCTCCAAACTCCAGATTTGAGTAGCAGAGAAGTAGATGAAGCTGGAACACTTGACATTTCTTGTCTAAGTGGTTGCAAAGTGGATTTATTTGCTGATTTGTGTCAAAAAATTGCTTGATTTCACTTACAAAGAATGTCACTTGGAAGTGATGATGTCACAATGGGGCACTTGAGTTTCTTGAGAGATCCAATGAAAGCGGAGGGAGGACATAAAGAGGACAAGAAAGTGAAAAACGGAAACAGTGTAACAGATTTCAAAAATTCTATACAAACAACTTGATCGAGACCGTTGCGAATTTGTTGATATTGGAACGGCATTTCTAGCTTAAAAGGTGTAGGAGGAGTGTCTCCTCATGATTTTGGCCCTGCAGCGTCGGCGAGTATCCTAGCCAACGGTTCCATTTTGGAATATCCGTATTGACACAGAGAGCTTTTAGTGAAGAGCAGGTGAGGGGTTTCTTAAATCGCTCTCCCTCGAGAACGGTAGACCCAATTTTAAAAGCGTTTCCGCCCTTGAGAAGCAGAGAAGTAGAGGAAGATTTTATGCCAAACTATGTTTGTGTAACTGTTTGGTTAGTGGTCGAAATTATAGTTGTTTGGGAAAGTAATAAATTGCCTTGCTGCTGGCATGATTTACAGACACTTGAAAGTGAGGCGATGGGTTACGAAAACGGCTATAGTTACAGATTGGTAGCCCCGATTTGAAATTCGCCTTTTTCTATGAAGAGCAGAGAAGCAGGGGAAGATTTTAGTTTGCGGTACTTTTTTCCTCAAAAAGGCTCCGAAAGTGGTCAAAACGACCGTTGATTGGGAAGGTTAAAAAACACGTGGTAATGCAGTTACAAAAACAGCTGTACCGTAAGTTCCGTATGGAATATTTTGATTCTGAACACAGCTATGAATAGCAGAGAAGTAGACAAATATCCCATTCACTCTAACTTCTTGTCTAACTTGTTGCAGTATTGGTCAAAATAGACACTGCTTGCCAAAATGTTACAGAAACTGATGTTGGTGCTGTTACTTAAACTCCTGTAACTTTTGATGCGAATATCATTTTTTCTCCAAACTCCAGATTTGAGTAGCAGAGAAGTAGATGAAGCTGGAACACTTGACATTTCTTGTCTAAGTGGTTGCAAAGTGGATTTATTTGCTGATTTGTGTCAAAAAATTGCTTGATTTCACTTACAAAGAATGTCACTTGGAAGTGATGATGTCACAATGGGGCACTTGAGTTTCTTGAGAGATCCAATGAAAGCGGAGGGAGGACATAAAGAGGACAAGAAAGTGAAAAACGGAAACAGTGTAACAGATTTCAAAAATTCTATACAAACAACTTGATCGAGACCGTTGCGAAGTTTGTTGATATTGGAACGGCATTTCTAGCTTAAAAGGTGTAGGAGGAGTGTCTCCTCATGATTTTGGCCCTGCAGCGTCGGCGAGTATCCTAGCCAACGGTTCCATTTTGGAATATCCGTATTGACACAGAGAGCTTTTAGTGAAGAGCAGGTGAGGGGTTTCTTAAATCGCTCTCCCTCGAGAACGGTAGACCCAATTTTAAAAGCGTTTCCGCCCTTGAGAAGCAGAGAAGTAGAGGAAGATTTTATGCCAAACTATGTTTGTGTAACTGTTTGGTTAGTGGTCGAAATTATAGTTGTTTGGGAAAGTAATAAATTGCCTTGCTGCTGGCATGATTTACAGACACTTGAAAGTGAGGCGATGGGTTACGAAAACGGCTATAGTTACAGATTGGTAGCCCCGATTTGAAATTCGCCTTTTTCTATGAAGAGCAGAGAAGCAGGGGAAGATTTTAGTTTGCGGTACTTTTTTCCTCAAAAAGGCTCCGAAAGTGGTCAAAACGACCGTTGATTGGGAAGGTTAAAAAACACGTGGTAATGCAGTTACAAAAACAGCTGTACCGTAAGTTCCGTATGGAATATTTTGATTCTGAACACAGCTATGAATAGCAGAGAAGTAGACAAATATCCCATTCACTCTAACTTCTTGTCTAACTTGTTGCAGTATTGGTCAAAATAGACACTGCTTGCCAAAATGTTACAGAAACTGATGTTGGTGCTGTTACTTAAACTCCTGTAACTTTTGATGCGAATATCATTTTTTCTCCAAACTCCAGATTTGAGTAGCAGAGAAGTAGATGAAGCTGGAACACTTGACATTTCTTGTCTAAGTGGTTGCAAAGTGGATTTATTTGCTGATTTGTGTCAAAAAATTGCTTGATTTCACTTACAAAGAATGTCACTTGGAAGTGATGATGTCACAATGGGGCACTTGAGTTTCTTGAGAGATCCAATGAAAGCGGAGGGAGGACATAAAGAGGACAAGAAAGTGAAAAACGGAAACAGTGTAACAGATTTCAAAAATTCTATACAAACAACTTGATCGAGACCGTTGCGAATTTGTTGATATTGGAACGGCATTTCTAGCTTAAAAGGTGTAGGAGGAGTGTCTCCTCATGATTTTGGCCCTGCAGCGTCGGCGAGTATCCTAGCCAACGGTTCCATTTTGGAATATCCGTATTGACACAGAGAGCTTTTAGTGAAGAGCAGGTGAGGGGTTTCTTAAATCGCTCTCCCTCGAGAACGGTAGACCCAATTTTAAAAGCGTTTCCGCCCTTGAGAAGCAGAGAAGTAGAGGAAGATTTTATGCCAAACTATGTTTGTGTAACTGTTTGGTTAGTGGTCGAAATTATAGTTGTTTGGGAAAGTAATAAATTGCCTTGCTGCTGGCATGATTTACAGACACTTGAAAGTGAGGCGATGGGTTACGAAAACGGCTATAGTTACAGATTGGTAGCCCCGATTTGAAATTCGCCTTTTTCTATGAAGAGCAGAGAAGCAGGGGAAGATTTTAGTTTGCGGTACTTTTTTCCTCAAAAAGGCTCCGAAAGTGGTCAAAACGACCGTTGATTGGGAAGGTTAAAAAACACGTGGTAATGCAGTTACAAAAACAG
The DNA here is from genome assembly GCF_013265735.2 of Oncorhynchus mykiss. NCBI lineage: Eukaryota > Metazoa > Chordata > Actinopteri > Salmoniformes > Salmonidae > Oncorhynchus > Oncorhynchus mykiss. Next base: position 165,096 of record NW_023493759.1, read on the forward strand.
CTGTACCGTAAGTTCCGTATGGAATATTTTGATTCTGAACACAGCTATGAATAGCAGAGAAGTAGACAAATATCCCATTCACTCTAACTTCTTGTCTAACTTGTTGCAGTATTGGTCAAAATAGACACTGCTTGCCAAAATGTTACAGAAACTGATGTTGGTGCTGTTACTTAAACTCCTGTAACTTTTGATGCGAATATCATTTTTTCTCCAAACTCCAGATTTGAGTAGCAGAGAAGTAGATGAAGCTGGAACACTTGACATTTCTTGTCTAAGTGGTTGCAAAGTGGATTTATTTGCTGATTTGTGTCAAAAAATTGCTTGATTTCACTTACAAAGAATGTCACTTGGAAGTGATGATGTCACAATGGGGCACTTGAGTTTCTTGAGAGATCCAATGAAAGCGGAGGGAGGACATAAAGAGGACAAGAAAGTGAAAAACGGAAACAGTGTAACAGATTTCAAAAATTCTATACAAACAACTTGATCGAGACCGTTGCGAGTTTGTTGATATTGGAACGGCATTTCTAGCTTAAAAGGTGTAGGAGGAGTGTCTCCTCATGATTTTGGCCCTGCAGCGTCGGCGAGTATCCTAGCCAACGGTTCCATTTTGGAATATCCGTATTGACACAGAGAGCTTTTAGTGAAGAGCAGGTGAGGGGTTTCTTAAATCGCTCTCCCTCGAGAACGGTAGACCCAATTTTAAAAGCGTTTCCGCCCTTGAGAAGCAGAGAAGTAGAGGAAGATTTTATGCCAAACTATGTTTGTGTAACTGTTTGGTTAGTGGTCGAAATTATAGTTGTTTGGGAAAGTAATAAATTGCCTTGCTGCTGGCATGATTTACAGACACTTGAAAGTGAGGCGATGGGTTACGAAAACGGCTATAGTTACAGATTGGTAGCCCCGATTTGAAATTCGCCTTTTTCTATGAAGAGCAGAGAAGCAGGGGAAGATTTTAGTTTGCGGTACTTTTTTCCTCAAAAAGGCTCCGAAAGTGGTCAAAACGACCGTTGATTGGGAAGGTTAAAAAACACGTGGTAATGCAGTTACAAAAACAGCTGTACCGTAAGTTCCGTATGGAATATTTTGATTCTGAACACAGCTATGAATAGCAGAGAAGTAGACAAATATCCCATTCACTCTAACTTCTTGTCTAACTTGTTGCAGTATTGGTCAAAATAGACACTGCTTGCCAAAATGTTACAGAAACTGATGTTGGTGCTGTTACTTAAACTCCTGTAACTTTTGATGCGAATATCATTTTTTCTCCAAACTCCAGATTTGAGTAGCAGAGAAGTAGATGAAGCTGGAACACTTGACATTTCTTGTCTAAGTGGTTGCAAAGTGGATTTATTTGCTGATTTGTGTCAAAAAATTGCTTGATTTCACTTACAAAGAATGTCACTTGGAAGTGATGATGTCACAATGGGGCACTTGAGTTTCTTGAGAGATCCAATGAAAGCGGAGGGAGGACATAAAGAGGACAAGAAAGTGAAAAACGGAAACAGTGTAACAGATTTCAAAAATTCTATACAAACAACTTGATCGAGACCGTTGCGAAGTTTGTTGATATTGGAACGGCATTTCTAGCTTAAAAGGTGTAGGAGGAGTGTCTCCTCATGATTTTGGCCCTGCAGCGTCGGCGAGTATCCTAGCCAACGGTTCCATTTTGGAATATCCGTATTGACACAGAGAGCTTTTAGTGAAGAGCAGGTGAGGGGTTTCTTAAATCGCTCTCCCTCGAGAACGGTAGACCCAATTTTAAAAGCGTTTCCGCCCTTGAGAAGCAGAGAAGTAGAGGAAGATTTTATGCCAAACTATGTTTGTGTAACTGTTTGGTTAGTGGTCGAAATTATAGTTGTTTGGGAAAGTAATAAATTGCCTTGCTGCTGGCATGATTTACAGACACTTGAAAGTGAGGCGATGGGTTACGAAAACGGCTATAGTTACAGATTGGTAGCCCCGATTTGAAATTCGCCTTTTTCTATGAAGAGCAGAGAAGCAGGGGAAGATTTTAGTTTGCGGTACTTTTTTCCTCAAAAAGGCTCCGAAAGTGGTCAAAACGACCGTTGATTGGGAAGGTTAAAAAACACGTGGTAATGCAGTTACAAAAACAGCTGTACCGTAAGTTCCGTATGGAATATTTTGATTCTGAACACAGCTATGAATAGCAGAGAAGTAGACAAATATCCCATTCACTCTAACTTCTTGTCTAACTTGTTGCAGTATTGGTCAAAATAGACACTGCTTGCCAAAATGTTACAGAAACTGATGTTGGTGCTGTTACTTAAACTCCTGTAACTTTTGATGCGAATATCATTTTTTCTCCAAACTCCAGATTTGAGTAGCAGAGAAGTAGATGAAGCTGGAACACTTGACATTTCTTGTCTAAGTGGTTGCAAAGTGGATTTATTTGCTGATTTGTGTCAAAAAATTGCTTGATTTCACTTACAAAGAATGTCACTTGGAAGTGATGATGTCACAATGGGGCACTTGAGTTTCTTGAGAGATCCAATGAAAGCGGAGGGAGGACATAAAGAGGACAAGAAAGTGAAAAACGGAAACAGTGTAACAGATTTCAAAAATTCTATACAAACAACTTGATCGAGACCGTTGCGAAGTTTGTTGATATTGGAACGGCATTTCTAGCTTAAAAGGTGTAGGAGGAGTGTCTCCTCATGATTTTGGCCCTGCAGCGTCGGCGAGTATCCTAGCCAACGGTTCCATTTTGGAATATCCGTATTGACACAGAGAGCTTTTAGTGAAGAGCAGGTGAGGGGTTTCTTAAATCGCTCTCCCTCGAGAACGGTAGACCCAATTTTAAAAGCGTTTCCGCCCTTGAGAAGCAGAGAAGTAGAGGAAGATTTTATGCCAAACTATGTTTGTGTAACTGTTTGGTTAGTGGTCGAAATTATAGTTGTTTGGGAAAGTAATAAATTGCCTTGCTGCTGGCATGATTTACAGACACTTGAAAGTGAGGCGATGGGTTACGAAAACGGCTATAGTTACAGATTGGTAGCCCCGATTTGAAATTCGCCTTTTTCTATGAAGAGCAGAGAAGCAGGGGAAGATTTTAGTTTGCGGTACTTTTTTCCTCAAAAAGGCTCCGAAAGTGGTCAAAACGACCGTTGATTGGGAAGGTTAAAAAACACGTGGTAATGCAGTTACAAAAACAGCTGTACCGTAAGTTCCGTATGGAATATTTTGATTCTGAACACAGCTATGAATAGCAGAGAAGTAGACAAATATCCCATTCACTCTAACTTCTTGTCTAACTTGTTGCAGTATTGGTCAAAATAGACACTGCTTGCCAAAATGTTACAGAAACTGATGTTGGTGCTGTTACTTAAACTCCTGTAACTTTTGATGCGAATATCATTTTTTCTCCAAACTCCAGATTTGAGTAGCAGAGAAGTAGATGAAGCTGGAACACTTGACATTTCTTGTCTAAGTGGTTGCAAAGTGGATTTATTTGCTGATTTGTGTCAAAAAATTGCTTGATTTCACTTACAAAGAATGTCACTTGGAAGTGATGATGTCACAATGGGGCACTTGAGTTTCTTGAGAGATCCAATGAAAGCGGAGGGAGGACATAAAGAGGACAAGAAAGTGAAAAACGGAAACAGTGTAACAGATTTCAAAAATTCTATACAAACAACTTGATCGAGACCGTTGCGAATTTGTTGATATTGGAACGGCATTTCTAGCTTAAAAGGTGTAGGAGGAGTGTCTCCTCATGATTTTGGCCCTGCAGCGTCGGCGAGTATCCTAGCCAACGGTTCCATTTTGGAATATCCGTATTGACACAGAGAGCTTTTAGTGAAGAGCAGGTGAGGGGTTTCTTAAATCGCTCTCCCTCGAGAACGGTAGACCCAATTTTAAAAGCGTTTCCGCCCTTGAGAAGCAGAGAAGTAGAGGAAGATTTTATGCCAAACTATGTTTGTGTAACTGTTTGGTTAGTGGTCGAAATTATAGTTGTTTGGGAAAGTAATAAATTGCCTTGCTGCTGGCATGATTTACAGACACTTGAAAGTGAGGCGATGGGTTACGAAAACGGCTATAGTTACAGATTGGTAGCCCCGATTTGAAATTCGCCTTTTTCTATGAAGAGCAGAGAAGCAGGGGAAGATTTTAGTTTGCGGTACTTTTTTCCTCAAAAAGGCTCCGAAAGTGGTCAAAACGACCGTTGATTGGGAAGGTTAAAAAACACGTGGTAATGCAGTTACAAAAACAGCTGTACCGTAAGTTCCGTATGGAATATTTTGATTCTGAACACAGCTATGAATAGCAGAGAAGTAGACAAATATCCCATTCACTCTAACTTCTTGTCTAACTTGTTGCAGTATTGGTCAAAATAGACACTGCTTGCCAAAATGTTACAGAAACTGATGTTGGTGCTGTTACTTAAACTCCTGTAACTTTTGATGCGAATATCATTTTTTCTCCAAACTCCAGATTTGAGTAGCAGAGAAGTAGATGAAGCTGGAACACTTGACATTTCTTGTCTAAGTGGTTGCAAAGTGGATTTATTTGCTGATTTGTGTCAAAAAATTGCTTGATTTCACTTACAAAGAATGTCACTTGGAAGTGATGATGTCACAATGGGGCACTTGAGTTTCTTGAGAGATCCAATGAAAGCGGAGGGAGGACATAAAGAGGACAAGAAAGTGAAAAACGGAAACAGTGTAACAGATTTCAAAAATTCTATACAAACAACTTGATCGAGACCGTTGCGAAGTTTGTTGATATTGGAACGGCATTTCTAGCTTAAAAGGTGTAGGAGGAGTGTCTCCTCATGATTTTGGCCCTGCAGCGTCGGCGAGTATCCTAGCCAACGGTTCCATTTTGGAATATCCGTATTGACACAGAGAGCTTTTAGTGAAGAGCAGGTGAGGGGTTTCTTAAATCGCTCTCCCTCGAGAACGGTAGACCCAATTTTAAAAGCGTTTCCGCCCTTGAGAAGCAGAGAAGTAGAGGAAGATTTTATGCCAAACTATGTTTGTGTAACTGTTTGGTTAGTGGTCGAAATTATAGTTGTTTGGGAAAGTAATAAATTGCCTTGCTGCTGGCATGATTTACAGACACTTGAAAGTGAGGCGATGGGTTACGAAAACGGCTATAGTTACAGATTGGTAGCCCCGATTTGAAATTCGCCTTTTTCTATGAAGAGCAGAGAAGCAGGGGAAGATTTTAGTTTGCGGTACTTTTTTCCTCAAAAAGGCTCCGAAAGTGGTCAAAACGACCGTTGATTGGGAAGGTTAAAAAACACGTGGTAATGCAGTTACAAAAACAGCTGTACCGTAAGTTCCGTATGGAATATTTTGATTCTGAACACAGCTATGAATAGCAGAGAAGTAGACAAATATCCCATTCACTCTAACTTCTTGTCTAACTTGTTGCAGTATTGGTCAAAATAGACACTGCTTGCCAAAATGTTACAGAAACTGATGTTGGTGCTGTTACTTAAACTCCTGTAACTTTTGATGCGAATATCATTTTTTCTCCAAACTCCAGATTTGAGTAGCAGAGAAGTAGATGAAGCTGGAACACTTGACATTTCTTGTCTAAGTGGTTGCAAAGTGGATTTATTTGCTGATTTGTGTCAAAAAATTGCTTGATTTCACTTACAAAGAATGTCACTTGGAAGTGATGATGTCACAATGGGGCACTTGAGTTTCTTGAGAGATCCAATGAAAGCGGAGGGAGGACATAAAGAGGACAAGAAAGTGAAAAACGGAAACAGTGTAACAGATTTCAAAAATTCTATACAAACAACTTGATCGAGACCGTTGCGAAGTTTGTTGATATTGGAACGGCATTTCTAGCTTAAAAGGTGTAGGAGGAGTGTCTCCTCATGATTTTGGCCCTGCAGCGTCGGCGAGTATCCTAGCCAACGGTTCCATTTTGGAATATCCGTATTGACACAGAGAGCTTTTAGTGAAGAGCAGGTGAGGGGTTTCTTAAATCGCTCTCCCTCGAGAACGGTAGACCCAATTTTAAAAGCGTTTCCGCCCTTGAGAAGCAGAGAAGTAGAGGAAGATTTTATGCCAAACTATGTTTGTGTAACTGTTTGGTTAGTGGTCGAAATTATAGTTGTTTGGGAAAGTAATAAATTGCCTTGCTGCTGGCATGATTTACAGACACTTGAAAGTGAGGCGATGGGTTACGAAAACGGCTATAGTTACAGATTGGTAGCCCCGATTTGAAATTCGCCTTTTTCTATGAAGAGCAGAGAAGCAGGGGAAGATTTTAGTTTGCGGTACTTTTTTCCTCAAAAAGGCTCCGAAAGTGGTCAAAACGACCGTTGATTGGGAAGGTTAAAAAACACGTGGTAATGCAGTTACAAAAACAGCTGTACCGTAAGTTCCGTATGGAATATTTTGATTCTGAACACAGCTATGAATAGCAGAGAAGTAGACAAATATCCCATTCACTCTAACTTCTTGTCTAACTTGTTGCAGTATTGGTCAAAATAGACACTGCTTGCCAAAATGTTACAGAAACTGATGTTGGTGCTGTTACTTAAACTCCTGTAACTTTTGATGCGAATATCATTTTTTCTCCAAACTCCAGATTTGAGTAGCAGAGAAGTAGATGAAGCTGGAACACTTGACATTTCTTGTCTAAGTGGTTGCAAAGTGGATTTATTTGCTGATTTGTGTCAAAAAATTGCTTGATTTCACTTACAAAGAATGTCACTTGGAAGTGATGATGTCACAATGGGGCACTTGAGTTTCTTGAGAGATCCAATGAAAGCGGAGGGAGGACATAAAGAGGACAAGAAAGTGAAAAACGGAAACAGTGTAACAGATTTCAAAAATTCTATACAAACAACTTGATCGAGACCGTTGCGAGTTTGTTGATATTGGAACGGCATTTCTAGCTTAAAAGGTGTAGGAGGAGTGTCTCCTCATGATTTTGGCCCTGCAGCGTCGGCGAGTATCCTAGCCAACGGTTCCATTTTGGAATATCCGTATTGACACAGAGAGCTTTTAGTGAAGAGCAGGTGAGGGGTTTCTTAAATCGCTCTCCCTCGAGAACGGTAGACCCAATTTTAAAAGCGTTTCCGCCCTTGAGAAGCAGAGAAGTAGAGGAAGATTTTATGCCAAACTATGTTTGTGTAACTGTTTGGTTAGTGGTCGAAATTATAGTTGTTTGGGAAAGTAATAAATTGCCTTGCTGCTGGCATGATTTACAGACACTTGAAAGTGAGGCGATGGGTTACGAAAACGGCTATAGTTACAGATTGGTAGCCCCGATTTGAAATTCGCCTTTTTCTATGAAGAGCAGAGAAGCAGGGGAAGATTTTAGTTTGCGGTACTTTTTTCCTCAAAAAGGCTCCGAAAGTGGTCAAAACGACCGTTGATTGGGAAGGTTAAAAAACACGTGGTAATGCAGTTACAAAAACAGCTGTACCGTAAGTTCCGTATGGAATATTTTGATTCTGAACACAGCTATGAATAGCAGAGAAGTAGACAAATATCCCATTCACTCTAACTTCTTGTCTAACTTGTTGCAGTATTGGTCAAAATAGACACTGCTTGCCAAAATGTTACAGAAACTGATGTTGGTGCTGTTACTTAAACTCCTGTAACTTTTGATGCGAATATCATTTTTTCTCCAAACTCCAGATTTGAGTAGCAGAGAAGTAGATGAAGCTGGAACACTTGACATTTCTTGTCTAAGTGGTTGCAAAGTGGATTTATTTGCTGATTTGTGTCAAAAAATTGCTTGATTTCACTTACAAAGAATGTCACTTGGAAGTGATGATGTCACAATGGGGCACTTGAGTTTCTTGAGAGATCCAATGAAAGCGGAGGGAGGACATAAAGAGGACAAGAAAGTGAAAAACGGAAACAGTGTAACAGATTTCAAAAATTCTATACAAACAACTTGATCGAGACCGTTGCGAGTTTGTTGATATTGGAACGGCATTTCTAGCTTAAAAGGTGTAGGAGGAGTGTCTCCTCATGATTTTGGCCCTGCAGCGTCGGCGAGTATCCTAGCCAACGGTTCCATTTTGGAATATCCGTATTGACACAGAGAGCTTTTAGTGAAGAGCAGGTGAGGGGTTTCTTAAATCGCTCTCCCTCGAGAACGGTAGACCCAATTTTAAAAGCGTTTCCGCCCTTGAGAAGCAGAGAAGTAGAGGAAGATTTTATGCCAAACTATGTTTGTGTAACTGTTTGGTTAGTGGTCGAAATTATAGTTGTTTGGGAAAGTAATAAATTGCCTTGCTGCTGGCATGATTTACAGACACTTGAAAGTGAGGCGATGGGTTACGAAAACGGCTATAGTTACAGATTGGTAGCCCCGATTTGAAATTCGCCTTTTTCTATGAAGAGCAGAGAAGCAGGGGAAGATTTTAGTTTGCGGTACTTTTTTCCTCAAAAAGGCTCCGAAAGTGGTCAAAACGACCGTTGATTGGGAAGGTTAAAAAACACGTGGTAATGCAGTTACAAAAACAGCTGTACCGTAAGTTCCGTATGGAATATTTTGATTCTGAACACAGCTATGAATAGCAGAGAAGTAGACAAATATCCCATTCACTCTAACTTCTTGTCTAACTTGTTGCAGTATTGGTCAAAATAGACACTGCTTGCCAAAATGTTACAGAAACTGATGTTGGTGCTGTTACTTAAACTCCTGTAACTTTTGATGCGAATATCATTTTTTCTCCAAACTCCAGATTTGAGTAGCAGAGAAGTAGATGAAGCTGGAACACTTGACATTTCTTGTCTAAGTGGTTGCAAAGTGGATTTATTTGCTGATTTGTGTCAAAAAATTGCTTGATTTCACTTACAAAGAATGTCACTTGGAAGTGATGATGTCACAATGGGGCACTTGAGTTTCTTGAGAGATCCAATGAAAGCGGAGGGAGGACATAAAGAGGACAAGAAAGTGAAAAACGGAAACAGTGTAACAGATTTCAAAAATTCTATACAAACAACTTGATCGAGACCGTTGCGAGTTTGTTGATATTGGAACGGCATTTCTAGCTTAAAAGGTGTAGGAGGAGTGTCTCCTCATGATTTTGGCCCTGCAGCGTCGGCGAGTATCCTAGCCAACGGTTCCATTTTGGAATATCCGTATTGACACAGAGAGCTTTTAGTGAAGAGCAGGTGAGGGGTTTCTTAAATCGCTCTCCCTCGAGAACGGTAGACCCAATTTTAAAAGCGTTTCCGCCCTTGAGAAGCAGAGAAGTAGAGGAAGATTTTATGCCAAACTATGTTTGTGTAACTGTTTGGTTAGTGGTCGAAATTATAGTTGTTTGGGAAAGTAATAAATTGCCTTGCTGCTGGCATGATTTACAGACACTTGAAAGTGAGGCGATGGGTTACGAAAACGGCTATAGTTACAGATTGGTAGCCCCGATTTGAAATTCGCCTTTTTCTATGAAGAGCAGAGAAGCAGGGGAAGATTTTAGTTTGCGGTACTTTTTTCCTCAAAAAGGCTCCGAAAGTGGTCAAAACGACCGTTGATTGGGAAGGTTAAAAAACACGTGGTAATGCAGTTACAAAAACAGCTGTACCGTAAGTTCCGTATGGAATATTTTGATTCTGAACACAGCTATGAATAGCAGAGAAGTAGACAAATATCCCATTCACTCTAACTTCTTGTCTAACTTGTTGCAGTATTGGTCAAAATAGACACTGCTTGCCAAAATGTTACAGAAACTGATGTTGGTGCTGTTACTTAAACTCCTGTAACTTTTGATGCGAATATCATTTTTTCTCCAAACTCCAGATTTGAGTAGCAGAGAAGTAGATGAAGCTGGAACACTTGACATTTCTTGTCTAAGTGGTTGCAAAGTGGATTTATTTGCTGATTTGTGTCAAAAAATTGCTTGATTTCACTTACAAAGAATGTCACTTGGAAGTGATGATGTCACAATGGGGCACTTGAGTTTCTTGAGAGATCCAATGAAAGCGGAGGGAGGACATAAAGAGGACAAGAAAGTGAAAAACGGAAACAGTGTAACAGATTTCAAAAATTCTATACAAACAACTTGATCGAGACCGTTGCGAGTTTGTTGATATTGGAACGGCATTTCTAGCTTAAAAGGTGTAGGAGGAGTGTCTCCTCATGATTTTGGCCCTGCAGCGTCGGCGAGTATCCTAGCCAACGGTTCCATTTTGGAATATCCGTATTGACACAGAGAGCTTTTAGTGAAGAGCAGGTGAGGGGTTTCTTAAATCGCTCTCCCTCGAGAACGGTAGACCCAATTTTAAAAGCGTTTCCGCCCTTGAGAAGCAGAGAAGTAGAGGAAGATTTTATGCCAAACTATGTTTGTGTAACTGTTTGGTTAGTGGTCGAAATTATAGTTGTTTGGGAAAGTAATAAATTGCCTTGCTGCTGGCATGATTTACAGACACTTGAAAGTGAGGCGATGGGTTACGAAAACGGCTATAGTTACAGATTGGTAGCCCCGATTTGAAATTCGCCTTTTTCTATGAAGAGCAGAGAAGCAGGGGAAGATTTTAGTTTGCGGTACTTTTTTCCTCAAAAAGGCTCCGAAAGTGGTCAAAACGACCGTTGATTGGGAAGGTTAAAAAACACGTGGTAATGCAGTTACAAAAACAGCTGTACCGTAAGTTCCGTATGGAATATTTTGATTCTGAACACAGCTATGAATAGCAGAGAAGTAGACAAATATCCCATTCACTCTAACTTCTTGTCTAACTTGTTGCAGTATTGGTCAAAATAGACACTGCTTGCCAAAATGTTACAGAAACTGATGTTGGTGCTGTTACTTAAACTCCTGTAACTTTTGATGCGAATATCATTTTTTCTCCAAACTCCAGATTTGAGTAGCAGAGAAGTAGATGAAGCTGGAACACTTGACATTTCTTGTCTAAGTGGTTGCAAAGTGGATTTATTTGCTGATTTGTGTCAAAAAATTGCTTGATTTCACTTACAAAGAATGTCACTTGGAAGTGATGATGTCACAATGGGGCACTTGAGTTTCTTGAGAGATCCAATGAAAGCGGAGGGAGGACATAAAGAGGACAAGAAAGTGAAAAACGGAAACAGTGTAACAGATTTCAAAAATTCTATACAAACAACTTGATCGAGACCGTTGCGAGTTTGTTGATATTGGAACGGCATTTCTAGCTTAAAAGGTGTAGGAGGAGTGTCTCCTCATGATTTTGGCCCTGCAGCGTCGGCGAGTATCCTAGCCAACGGTTCCATTTTGGAATATCCGTATTGACACAGAGAGCTTTTAGTGAAGAGCAGGTGAGGGGTTTCTTAAATCGCTCTCCCTCGAGAACGGTAGACCCAATTTTAAAAGCGTTTCCGCCCTTGAGAAGCAGAGAAGTAGAGGAAGATTTTATGCCAAACTATGTTTGTGTAACTGTTTGGTTAGTGGTCGAAATTATAGTTGTTTGGGAAAGTAATAAATTGCCTTGCTGCTGGCATGATTTACAGACACTTGAAAGTGAGGCGATGGGTTACGAAAACGGCTATAGTTACAGATTGGTAGCCCCGATTTGAAATTCGCCTTTTTCTATGAAGAGCAGAGAAGCAGGGGAAGATTTTAGTTTGCGGTACTTTTTTCCTCAAAAAGGCTCCGAAAGTGGTCAAAACGACCGTTGATTGGGAAGGTTAAAAAACACGTGGTAATGCAGTTACAAAAACAGCTGTACCGTAAGTTCCGTATGGAATATTTTGATTCTGAACACAGCTATGAATAGCAGAGAAGTAGACAAATATCCCATTCACTCTAACTTCTTGTCTAACTTGTTGCAGTATTGGTCAAAATAGACACTGCTTGCCAAAATGTTACAGAAACTGATGTTGGTGCTGTTACTTAAACTCCTGTAACTTTTGATGCGAATATCATTTTTTCTCCAAACTCCAGATTTGAGTAGCAGAGAAGTAGATGAAGCTGGAACACTTGACATTTCTTGTCTAAGTGGTTGCAAAGTGGATTTATTTGCTGATTTGTGTCAAAAAATTGCTTGATTTCACTTACAAAGAATGTCACTTGGAAGTGATGATGTCACAATGGGGCACTTGAGTTTCTTGAGAGATCCAATGAAAGCGGAGGGAGGACATAAAGAGGACAAGAAAGTGAAAAACGGAAACAGTGTAACAGATTTCAAAAATTCTATACAAACAACTTGATCGAGACCGTTGCGAGTTTGTTGATATTGGAACGGCATTTCTAGCTTAAAAGGTGTAGGAGGAGTGTCTCCTCATGATTTTGGCCCTGCAGCGTCGGCGAGTATCCTAGCCAACGGTTCCATTTTGGAATATCCGTATTGACACAGAGAGCTTTTAGTGAAGAGCAGGTGAGGGGTTTCTTAAATCGCTCTCCCTCGAGAACGGTAGACCCAATTTTAAAAGCGTTTCCGCCCTTGAGAAGCAGAGAAGTAGAGGAAGATTTTATGCCAAACTATGTTTGTGTAACTGTTTGGTTAGTGGTCGAAATTATAGTTGTTTGGGAAAGTAATAAATTGCCTTGCTGCTGGCATGATTTACAGACACTTGAAAGTGAGGCGATGGGTTACGAAAACGGCTATAGTTACAGATTGGTAGCCCCGATTTGAAATTCGCCTTTTTCTATGAAGAGCAGAGAAGCAGGGGAAGATTTTAGTTTGCGGTACTTTTTTCCTCAAAAAGGCTCCGAAAGTGGTCAAAACGACCGTTGATTGGGAAGGTTAAAAAACACGTGGTAATGCAGTTACAAAAACAGCTGTACCGTAAGTTCCGTATGGAATATTTTGATTCTGAACACAGCTATGAATAGCAGAGAAGTAGACAAATATCCCATTCACTCTAACTTCTTGTCTAACTTGTTGCAGTATTGGTCAAAATAGACACTGCTTGCCAAAATGTTACAGAAACTGATGTTGGTGCTGTTACTTAAACTCCTGTAACTTTTGATGCGAATATCATTTTTTCTCCAAACTCCAGATTTGAGTAGCAGAGAAGTAGATGAAGCTGGAACACTTGACATTTCTTGTCTAAGTGGTTGCAAAGTGGATTTATTTGCTGATTTGTGTCAAAAAATTGCTTGATTTCACTTACAAAGAATGTCACTTGGAAGTGATGATGTCACAATGGGGCACTTGAGTTTCTTGAGAGATCCAATGAAAGCGGAGGGAGGACATAAAGAGGACAAGAAAGTGAAAAACGGAAACAGTGTAACAGATTTCAAAAATTCTATACAAACAACTTGATCGAGACCGTTGCGAGTTTGTTGATATTGGAACGGCATTTCTAGCTTAAAAGGTGTAGGAGGAGTGTCTCCTCATGATTTTGGCCCTGCAGCGTCGGCGAGTATCCTAGCCAACGGTTCCATTTTGGAATATCCGTATTGACACAGAGAGCTTTTAGTGAAGAGCAGGTGAGGGGTTTCTTAAATCGCTCTCCCTCGAGAACGGTAGACCCAATTTTAAAAGCGTTTCCGCCCTTGAGAAGCAGAGAAGTAGAGGAAGATTTTATGCCAAACTATGTTTGTGTAACTGTTTGGTTAGTGGTCGAAATTATAGTTGTTTGGGAAAGTAATAAATTGCCTTGCTGCTGGCATGATTTACAGACACTTGAAAGTGAGGCGATGGGTTACGAAAACGGCTATAGTTACAGATTGGTAGCCCCGATTTGAAATTCGCCTTTTTCTATGAAGAGCAGAGAAGCAGGGGAAGATTTTAGTTTGCGGTACTTTTTTCCTCAAAAAGGCTCCGAAAGTGGTCAAAACGACCGTTGATTGGGAAGGTTAAAAAACACGTGGTAATGCAGTTACAAAAACAGCTGTACCGTAAGTTCCGTATGGAATATTTTGATTCTGAACACAGCTATGAATAGCAGAGAAGTAGACAAATATCCCATTCACTCTAACTTCTTGTCTAACTTGTTGCAGTATTGGTCAAAATAGACACTGCTTGCCAAAATGTTACAGAAACTGATGTTGGTGCTGTTACTTAAACTCCTGTAACTTTTGATGCGAATATCATTTTTTCTCCAAACTCCAGATTTGAGTAGCAGAGAAGTAGATGAAGCTGGAACACTTGACATTTCTTGTCTAAGTGGTTGCAAAGTGGATTTATTTGCTGATTTGTGTCAAAAAATTGCTTGATTTCACTTACAAAGAATGTCACTTGGAAGTGATGATGTCACAATGGGGCACTTGAGTTTCTTGAGAGATCCAATGAAAGCGGAGGGAGGACATAAAGAGGACAAGAAAGTGAAAAACGGAAACAGTGTAACAGATTTCAAAAATTCTATACAAACAACTTGATCGAGACCGTTGCGAGTTTGTTGATATTGGAACGGCATTTCTAGCTTAAAAGGTGTAGGAGGAGTGTCTCCTCATGATTTTGGCCCTGCAGCGTCGGCGAGTATCCTAGCCAACGGTTCCATTTTGGAATATCCGTATTGACACAGAGAGCTTTTAGTGAAGAGCAGGTGAGGGGTTTCTTAAATCGCTCTCCCTCGAGAACGGTAGACCCAATTTTAAAAGCGTTTCCGCCCTTGAGAAGCAGAGAAGTAGAGGAAGATTTTATGCCAAACTATGTTTGTGTAACTGTTTGGTTAGTGGTCGAAATTATAGTTGTTTGGGAAAGTAATAAATTGCCTTGCTGCTGGCATGATTTACAGACACTTGAAAGTGAGGCGATGGGTTACGAAAACGGCTATAGTTACAGATTGGTAGCCCCGATTTGAAATTCGCCTTTTTCTATGAAGAGCAGAGAAGCAGGGGAAGATTTTAGTTTGCGGTACTTTTTTCCTCAAAAAGGCTCCGAAAGTGGTCAAAACGACCGTTGATTGGGAAGGTTAAAAAACACGTGGTAATGCAGTTACAAAAACAGCTGTACCGTAAGTTCCGTATGGAATATTTTGATTCTGAACACAGCTATGAATAGCAGAGAAGTAGACAAATATCCCATTCACTCTAACTTCTTGTCTAACTTGTTGCAGTATTGGTCAAAATAGACACTGCTTGCCAAAATGTTACAGAAACTGATGTTGGTGCTGTTACTTAAACTCCTGTAACTTTTGATGCGAATATCATTTTTTCTCCAAACTCCAGATTTGAGTAGCAGAGAAGTAGATGAAGCTGGAACACTTGACATTTCTTGTCTAAGTGGTTGCAAAGTGGATTTATTTGCTGATTTGTGTCAAAAAATTGCTTGATTTCACTTACAAAGAATGTCACTTGGAAGTGATGATGTCACAATGGGGCACTTGAGTTTCTTGAGAGATCCAATGAAAGCGGAGGGAGGACATAAAGAGGACAAGAAAGTGAAAAACGGAAACAGTGTAACAGATTTCAAAAATTCTATACAAACAACTTGATCGAGACCGTTGCGAGTTTGTTGATATTGGAACGGCATTTCTAGCTTAAAAGGTGTAGGAGGAGTGTCTCCTCATGATTTTGGCCCTGCAGCGTCGGCGAGTATCCTAGCCAACGGTTCCATTTTGGAATATCCGTATTGACACAGAGAGCTTTTAGTGAAGAGCAGGTGAGGGGTTTCTTAAATCGCTCTCCCTCGAGAACGGTAGACCCAATTTTAAAAGCGTTTCCGCCCTTGAGAAGCAGAGAAGTAGAGGAAGATTTTATGCCAAACTATGTTTGTGTAACTGTTTGGTTAGTGGTCGAAATTATAGTTGTTTGGGAAAGTAATAAATTGCCTTGCTGCTGGCATGATTTACAGACACTTGAAAGTGAGGCGATGGGTTACGAAAACGGCTATAGTTACAGATTGGTAGCCCCGATTTGAAATTCGCCTTTTTCTATGAAGAGCAGAGAAGCAGGGGAAGATTTTAGTTTGCGGTACTTTTTTCCTCAAAAAGGCTCCGAAAGTGGTCAAAACGACCGTTGATTGGGAAGGTTAAAAAACACGTGGTAATGCAGTTACAAAAACAGCTGTACCGTAAGTTCCGTATGGAATATTTTGATTCTGAACACAGCTATGAATAGCAGAGAAGTAGACAAATATCCCATTCACTCTAACTTCTTGTCTAACTTGTTGCAGTATTGGTCAAAATAGACACTGCTTGCCAAAATGTTACAGAAACTGATGTTGGTGCTGTTACTTAAACTCCTGTAACTTTTGATGCGAATATCATTTTTTCTCCAAACTCCAGATTTGAGTAGCAGAGAAGTAGATGAAGCTGGAACACTTGACATTTCTTGTCTAAGTGGTTGCAAAGTGGATTTATTTGCTGATTTGTGTCAAAAAATTGCTTGATTTCACTTACAAAGAATGTCACTTGGAAGTGATGATGTCACAATGGGGCACTTGAGTTTCTTGAGAGATCCAATGAAAGCGGAGGGAGGACATAAAGAGGACAAGAAAGTGAAAAACGGAAACAGTGTAACAGATTTCAAAAATTCTATACAAACAACTTGATCGAGACCGTTGCGAGTTTGTTGATATTGGAACGGCATTTCTAGCTTAAAAGGTGTAGGAGGAGTGTCTCCTCATGATTTTGGCCCTGCAGCGTCGGCGAGTATCCTAGCCAACGGTTCCATTTTGGAATATCCGTATTGACACAGAGAGCTTTTAGTGAAGAGCAGGTGAGGGGTTTCTTAAATCGCTCTCCCTCGAGAACGGTAGACCCAATTTTAAAAGCGTTTCCGCCCTTGAGAAGCAGAGAAGTAGAGGAAGATTTTATGCCAAACTATGTTTGTGTAACTGTTTGGTTAGTGGTCGAAATTATAGTTGTTTGGGAAAGTAATAAATTGCCTTGCTGCTGGCATGATTTACAGACACTTGAAAGTGAGGCGATGGGTTACGAAAACGGCTATAGTTACAGATTGGTAGCCCCGATTTGAAATTCGCCTTTTTCTATGAAGAGCAGAGAAGCAGGGGAAGATTTTAGTTTGCGGTACTTTTTTCCTCAAAAAGGCTCCGAAAGTGGTCAAAACGACCGTTGATTGGGAAGGTTAAAAAACACGTGGTAATGCAGTTACAAAAACAGCTGTACCGTAAGTTCCGTATGGAATATTTTGATTCTGAACACAGCTATGAATAGCAGAGAAGTAGACAAATATCCCATTCACTCTAACTTCTTGTCTAACTTGTTGCAGTATTGGTCAAAATAGACACTGCTTGCCAAAATGTTACAGAAACTGATGTTGGTGCTGTTACTTAAACTCCTGTAACTTTTGATGCGAATATCATTTTTTCTCCAAACTCCAGATTTGAGTAGCAGAGAAGTAGATGAAGCTGGAACACTTGACATTTCTTGTCTAAGTGGTTGCAAAGTGGATTTATTTGCTGATTTGTGTCAAAAAATTGCTTGATTTCACTTACAAAGAATGTCACTTGGAAGTGATGATGTCACAATGGGGCACTTGAGTTTCTTGAGAGATCCAATGAAAGCGGAGGGAGGACATAAAGAGGACAAGAAAGTGAAAAACGGAAACAGTGTAACAGATTTCAAAAATTCTATACAAACAACTTGATCGAGACCGTTGCGAGTTTGTTGATATTGGAACGGCATTTCTAGCTTAAAAGGTGTAGGAGGAGTGTCTCCTCATGATTTTGGCCCTGCAGCGTCGGCGAGTATCCTAGCCAACGGTTCCATTTTGGAATATCCGTATTGACACAGAGAGCTTTTAGTGAAGAGCAGGTGAGGGGTTTCTTAAATCGCTCTCCCTCGAGAACGGTAGACCCAATTTTAAAAGCGTTTCCGCCCTTGAGAAGCAGAGAAGTAGAGGAAGATTTTATGCCAAACTATGTTTGTGTAACTGTTTGGTTAGTGGTCGAAATTATAGTTGTTTGGGAAAGTAATAAATTGCCTTGCTGCTGGCATGATTTACAGACACTTGAAAGTGAGGCGATGGGTTACGAAAACGGCTATAGTTACAGATTGGTAGCCCCGATTTGAAATTCGCCTTTTTCTATGAAGAGCAGAGAAGCAGGGGAAGATTTTAGTTTGCGGTACTTTTTTCCTCAAAAAGGCTCCGAAAGTGGTCAAAACGACCGTTGATTGGGAAGGTTAAAAAACACGTGGTAATGCAGTTACAAAAACAGCTGTACCGTAAGTTCCGTATGGAATATTTTGATTCTGAACACAGCTATGAATAGCAGAGAAGTAGACAAATATCCCATTCACTCTAACTTCTTGTCTAACTTGTTGCAGTATTGGTCAAAATAGACACTGCTTGCCAAAATGTTACAGAAACTGATGTTGGTGCTGTTACTTAAACTCCTGTAACTTTTGATGCGAATATCATTTTTTCTCCAAACTCCAGATTTGAGTAGCAGAGAAGTAGATGAAGCTGGAACACTTGACATTTCTTGTCTAAGTGGTTGCAAAGTGGATTTATTTGCTGATTTGTGTCAAAAAATTGCTTGATTTCACTTACAAAGAATGTCACTTGGAAGTGATGATGTCACAATGGGGCACTTGAGTTTCTTGAGAGATCCAATGAAAGCGGAGGGAGGACATAAAGAGGACAAGAAAGTGAAAAACGGAAACAGTGTAACAGATTTCAAAAATTCTATACAAACAACTTGATCGAGACCGTTGCGAGTTTGTTGATATTGGAACGGCATTTCTAGCTTAAAAGGTGTAGGAGGAGTGTCTCCTCATGATTTTGGCCCTGCAGCGTCGGCGAGTATCCTAGCCAACGGTTCCATTTTGGAATATCCGTATTGACACAGAGAGCTTTTAGTGAAGAGCAGGTGAGGGGTTTCTTAAATCGCTCTCCCTCGAGAACGGTAGACCCAATTTTAAAAGCGTTTCCGCCCTTGAGAAGCAGAGAAGTAGAGGAAGATTTTATGCCAAACTATGTTTGTGTAACTGTTTGGTTAGTGGTCGAAATTATAGTTGTTTGGGAAAGTAATAAATTGCCTTGCTGCTGGCATGATTTACAGACACTTGAAAGTGAGGCGATGGGTTACGAAAACGGCTATAGTTACAGATTGGTAGCCCCGATTTGAAATTCGCCTTTTTCTATGAAGAGCAGAGAAGCAGGGGAAGATTTTAGTTTGCGGTACTTTTTTCCTCAAAAAGGCTCCGAAAGTGGTCAAAACGACCGTTGATTGGGAAGGTTAAAAAACACGTGGTAATGCAGTTACAAAAACAGCTGTACCGTAAGTTCCGTATGGAATATTTTGATTCTGAACACAGCTATGAATAGCAGAGAAGTAGACAAATATCCCATTCACTCTAACTTCTTGTCTAACTTGTTGCAGTATTGGTCAAAATAGACACTGCTTGCCAAAATGTTACAGAAACTGATGTTGGTGCTGTTACTTAAACTCCTGTAACTTTTGATGCGAATATCATTTTTTCTCCAAACTCCAGATTTGAGTAGCAGAGAAGTAGATGAAGCTGGAACACTTGACATTTCTTGTCTAAGTGGTTGCAAAGTGGATTTATTTGCTGATTTGTGTCAAAAAATTGCTTGATTTCACTTACAAAGAATGTCACTTGGAAGTGATGATGTCACAATGGGGCACTTGAGTTTCTTGAGAGATCCAATGAAAGCGGAGGGAGGACATAAAGAGGACAAGAAAGTGAAAAACGGAAACAGTGTAACAGATTTCAAAAATTCTATACAAACAACTTGATCGAGACCGTTGCGAGTTTGTTGATATTGGAACGGCATTTCTAGCTTAAAAGGTGTAGGAGGAGTGTCTCCTCATGATTTTGGCCCTGCAGCGTCGGCGAGTATCCTAGCCAACGGTTCCATTTTGGAATATCCGTATTGACACAGAGAGCTTTTAGTGAAGAGCAGGTGAGGGGTTTCTTAAATCGCTCTCCCTCGAGAACGGTAGACCCAATTTTAAAAGCGTTTCCGCCCTTGAGAAGCAGAGAAGTAGAGGAAGATTTTATGCCAAACTATGTTTGTGTAACTGTTTGGTTAGTGGTCGAAATTATAGTTGTTTGGGAAAGTAATAAATTGCCTTGCTGCTGGCATGATTTACAGACACTTGAAAGTGAGGCGATGGGTTACGAAAACGGCTATAGTTACAGATTGGTAGCCCCGATTTGAAATTCGCCTTTTTCTATGAAGAGCAGAGAAGCAGGGGAAGATTTTAGTTTGCGGTACTTTTTTCCTCAAAAAGGCTCCGAAAGTGGTCAAAACGACCGTTGATTGGGAAGGTTAAAAAACACGTGGTAATGCAGTTACAAAAACAGCTGTACCGTAAGTTCCGTATGGAATATTTTGATTCTGAACACAGCTATGAATAGCAGAGAAGTAGACAAATATCCCATTCACTCTAACTTCTTGTCTAACTTGTTGCAGTATTGGTCAAAATAGACACTGCTTGCCAAAATGTTACAGAAACTGATGTTGGTGCTGTTACTTAAACTCCTGTAACTTTTGATGCGAATATCATTTTTTCTCCAAACTCCAGATTTGAGTAGCAGAGAAGTAGATGAAGCTGGAACACTTGACATTTCTTGTCTAAGTGGTTGCAAAGTGGATTTATTTGCTGATTTGTGTCAAAAAATTGCTTGATTTCACTTACAAAGAATGTCACTTGGAAGTGATGATGTCACAATGGGGCACTTGAGTTTCTTGAGAGATCCAATGAAAGCGGAGGGAGGACATAAAGAGGACAAGAAAGTGAAAAACGGAAACAGTGTAACAGATTTCAAAAATTCTATACAAACAACTTGATCGAGACCGTTGCGAGTTTGTTGATATTGGAACGGCATTTCTAGCTTAAAAGGTGTAGGAGGAGTGTCTCCTCATGATTTTGGCCCTGCAGCGTCGGCGAGTATCCTAGCCAACGGTTCCATTTTGGAATATCCGTATTGACACAGAGAGCTTTTAGTGAAGAGCAGGTGAGGGGTTTCTTAAATCGCTCTCCCTCGAGAACGGTAGACCCAATTTTAAAAGCGTTTCCGCCCTTGAGAAGCAGAGAAGTAGAGGAAGATTTTATGCCAAACTATGTTTGTGTAACTGTTTGGTTAGTGGTCGAAATTATAGTTGTTTGGGAAAGTAATAAATTGCCTTGCTGCTGGCATGATTTACAGACACTTGAAAGTGAGGCGATGGGTTACGAAAACGGCTATAGTTACAGATTGGTAGCCCCGATTTGAAATTCGCCTTTTTCTATGAAGAGCAGAGAAGCAGGGGAAGATTTTAGTTTGCGGTACTTTTTTCCTCAAAAAGGCTCCGAAAGTGGTCAAAACGACCGTTGATTGGGAAGGTTAAAAAACACGTGGTAATGCAGTTACAAAAACAGCTGTACCGTAAGTTCCGTATGGAATATTTTGATTCTGAACACAGCTATGAATAGCAGAGAAGTAGACAAATATCCCATTCACTCTAACTTCTTGTCTAACTTGTTGCAGTATTGGTCAAAATAGACACTGCTTGCCAAAATGTTACAGAAACTGATGTTGGTGCTGTTACTTAAACTCCTGTAACTTTTGATGCGAATATCATTTTTTCTCCAAACTCCAGATTTGAGTAGCAGAGAAGTAGATGAAGCTGGAACACTTGACATTTCTTGTCTAAGTGGTTGCAAAGTGGATTTATTTGCTGATTTGTGTCAAAAAATTGCTTGATTTCACTTACAAAGAATGTCACTTGGAAGTGATGATGTCACAATGGGGCACTTGAGTTTCTTGAGAGATCCAATGAAAGCGGAGGGAGGACATAAAGAGGACAAGAAAGTGAAAAACGGAAACAGTGTAACAGATTTCAAAAATTCTATACAAACAACTTGATCGAGACCGTTGCGAGTTTGTTGATATTGGAACGGCATTTCTAGCTTAAAAGGTGTAGGAGGAGTGTCTCCTCATGATTTTGGCCCTGCAGCGTCGGCGAGTATCCTAGCCAACGGTTCCATTTTGGAATATCCGTATTGACACAGAGAGCTTTTAGTGAAGAGCAGGTGAGGGGTTTCTTAAATCGCTCTCCCTCGAGAACGGTAGACCCAATTTTAAAAGCGTTTCCGCCCTTGAGAAGCAGAGAAGTAGAGGAAGATTTTATGCCAAACTATGTTTGTGTAACTGTTTGGTTAGTGGTCGAAATTATAGTTGTTTGGGAAAGTAATAAATTGCCTTGCTGCTGGCATGATTTACAGACACTTGAAAGTGAGGCGATGGGTTACGAAAACGGCTATAGTTACAGATTGGTAGCCCCGATTTGAAATTCGCCTTTTTCTATGAAGAGCAGAGAAGCAGGGGAAGATTTTAGTTTGCGGTACTTTTTTCCTCAAAAAGGCTCCGAAAGTGGTCAAAACGACCGTTGATTGGGAAGGTTAAAAAACACGTGGTAATGCAGTTACAAAAACAGCTGTACCGTAAGTTCCGTATGGAATATTTTGATTCTGAACACAGCTATGAATAGCAGAGAAGTAGACAAATATCCCATTCACTCTAACTTCTTGTCTAACTTGTTGCAGTATTGGTCAAAATAGACACTGCTTGCCAAAATGTTACAGAAACTGATGTTGGTGCTGTTACTTAAACTCCTGTAACTTTTGATGCGAATATCATTTTTTCTCCAAACTCCAGATTTGAGTAGCAGAGAAGTAGATGAAGCTGGAACACTTGACATTTCTTGTCTAAGTGGTTGCAAAGTGGATTTATTTGCTGATTTGTGTCAAAAAATTGCTTGATTTCACTTACAAAGAATGTCACTTGGAAGTGATGATGTCACAATGGGGCACTTGAGTTTCTTGAGAGATCCAATGAAAGCGGAGGGAGGACATAAAGAGGACAAGAAAGTGAAAAACGGAAACAGTGTAACAGATTTCAAAAATTCTATACAAACAACTTGATCGAGACCGTTGCGAGTTTGTTGATATTGGAACGGCATTTCTAGCTTAAAAGGTGTAGGAGGAGTGTCTCCTCATGATTTTGGCCCTGCAGCGTCGGCGAGTATCCTAGCCAACGGTTCCATTTTGGAATATCCGTATTGACACAGAGAGCTTTTAGTGAAGAGCAGGTGAGGGGTTTCTTAAATCGCTCTCCCTCGAGAACGGTAGACCCAATTTTAAAAGCGTTTCCGCCCTTGAGAAGCAGAGAAGTAGAGGAAGATTTTATGCCAAACTATGTTTGTGTAACTGTTTGGTTAGTGGTCGAAATTATAGTTGTTTGGGAAAGTAATAAATTGCCTTGCTGCTGGCATGATTTACAGACACTTGAAAGTGAGGCGATGGGTTACGAAAACGGCTATAGTTACAGATTGGTAGCCCCGATTTGAAATTCGCCTTTTTCTATGAAGAGCAGAGAAGCAGGGGAAGATTTTAGTTTGCGGTACTTTTTTCCTCAAAAAGGCTCCGAAAGTGGTCAAAACGACCGTTGATTGGGAAGGTTAAAAAACACGTGGTAATGCAGTTACAAAAACAGCTGTACCGTAAGTTCCGTATGGAATATTTTGATTCTGAACACAGCTATGAATAGCAGAGAAGTAGACAAATATCCCATTCACTCTAACTTCTTGTCTAACTTGTTGCAGTATTGGTCAAAATAGACACTGCTTGCCAAAATGTTACAGAAACTGATGTTGGTGCTGTTACTTAAACTCCTGTAACTTTTGATGCGAATATCATTTTTTCTCCAAACTCCAGATTTGAGTAGCAGAGAAGTAGATGAAGCTGGAACACTTGACATTTCTTGTCTAAGTGGTTGCAAAGTGGATTTATTTGCTGATTTGTGTCAAAAAATTGCTTGATTTCACTTACAAAGAATGTCACTTGGAAGTGATGATGTCACAATGGGGCACTTGAGTTTCTTGAGAGATCCAATGAAAGCGGAGGGAGGACATAAAGAGGACAAGAAAGTGAAAAACGGAAACAGTGTAACAGATTTCAAAAATTCTATACAAACAACTTGATCGAGACCGTTGCGAAGTTTGTTGATATTGGAACGGCATTTCTAGCTTAAAAGGTGTAGGAGGAGTGTCTCCTCATGATTTTGGCCCTGCAGCGTCGGCGAGTATCCTAGCCAACGGTTCCATTTTGGAATATCCGTATTGACACAGAGAGCTTTTAGTGAAGAGCAGGTGAGGGGTTTCTTAAATCGCTCTCCCTCGAGAACGGTAGACCCAATTTTAAAAGCGTTTCCGCCCTTGAGAAGCAGAGAAGTAGAGGAAGATTTTATGCCAAACTATGTTTGTGTAACTGTTTGGTTAGTGGTCGAAATTATAGTTGTTTGGGAAAGTAATAAATTGCCTTGCTGCTGGCATGATTTACAGACACTTGAAAGTGAGGCGATGGGTTACGAAAACGGCTATAGTTACAGATTGGTAGCCCCGATTTGAAATTCGCCTTTTTCTATGAAGAGCAGAGAAGCAGGGGAAGATTTTAGTTTGCGGTACTTTTTTCCTCAAAAAGGCTCCGAAAGTGGTCAAAACGACCGTTGATTGGGAAGGTTAAAAAACACGTGGTAATGCAGTTACAAAAACAGCTGTACCGTAAGTTCCGTATGGAATATTTTGATTCTGAACACAGCTATGAATAGCAGAGAAGTAGACAAATATCCCATTCACTCTAACTTCTTGTCTAACTTGTTGCAGTATTGGTCAAAATAGACACTGCTTGCCAAAATGTTACAGAAACTGATGTTGGTGCTGTTACTTAAACTCCTGTAACTTTTGATGCGAATATCATTTTTTCTCCAAACTCCAGATTTGAGTAGCAGAGAAGTAGATGAAGCTGGAACACTTGACATTTCTTGTCTAAGTGGTTGCAAAGTGGATTTATTTGCTGATTTGTGTCAAAAAATTGCTTGATTTCACTTACAAAGAATGTCACTTGGAAGTGATGATGTCACAATGGGGCACTTGAGTTTCTTGAGAGATCCAATGAAAGCGGAGGGAGGACATAAAGAGGACAAGAAAGTGAAAAACGGAAACAGTGTAACAGATTTCAAAAATTCTATACAAACAACTTGATCGAGACCGTTGCGAGTTTGTTGATATTGGAACGGCATTTCTAGCTTAAAAGGTGTAGGAGGAGTGTCTCCTCATGATTTTGGCCCTGCAGCGTCGGCGAGTATCCTAGCCAACGGTTCCATTTTGGAATATCCGTATTGACACAGAGAGCTTTTAGTGAAGAGCAGGTGAGGGGTTTCTTAAATCGCTCTCCCTCGAGAACGGTAGACCCAATTTTAAAAGCGTTTCCGCCCTTGAGAAGCAGAGAAGTAGAGGAAGATTTTATGCCAAACTATGTTTGTGTAACTGTTTGGTTAGTGGTCGAAATTATAGTTGTTTGGGAAAGTAATAAATTGCCTTGCTGCTGGCATGATTTACAGACACTTGAAAGTGAGGCGATGGGTTACGAAAACGGCTATAGTTACAGATTGGTAGCCCCGATTTGAAATTCGCCTTTTTCTATGAAGAGCAGAGAAGCAGGGGAAGATTTTAGTTTGCGGTACTTTTTTCCTCAAAAAGGCTCCGAAAGTGGTCAAAACGACCGTTGATTGGGAAGGTTAAAAAACACGTGGTAATGCAGTTACAAAAACAGCTGTACCGTAAGTTCCGTATGGAATATTTTGATTCTGAACACAGCTATGAATAGCAGAGAAGTAGACAAATATCCCATTCACTCTAACTTCTTGTCTAACTTGTTGCAGTATTGGTCAAAATAGACACTGCTTGCCAAAATGTTACAGAAACTGATGTTGGTGCTGTTACTTAAACTCCTGTAACTTTTGATGCGAATATCATTTTTTCTCCAAACTCCAGATTTGAGTAGCAGAGAAGTAGATGAAGCTGGAACACTTGACATTTCTTGTCTAAGTGGTTGCAAAGTGGATTTATTTGCTGATTTGTGTCAAAAAATTGCTTGATTTCACTTACAAAGAATGTCACTTGGAAGTGATGATGTCACAATGGGGCACTTGAGTTTCTTGAGAGATCCAATGAAAGCGGAGGGAGGACATAAAGAGGACAAGAAAGTGAAAAACGGAAACAGTGTAACAGATTTCAAAAATTCTATACAAACAACTTGATCGAGACCGTTGCGAGTTTGTTGATATTGGAACGGCATTTCTAGCTTAAAAGGTGTAGGAGGAGTGTCTCCTCATGATTTTGGCCCTGCAGCGTCGGCGAGTATCCTAGCCAACGGTTCCATTTTGGAATATCCGTATTGACACAGAGAGCTTTTAGTGAAGAGCAGGTGAGGGGTTTCTTAAATCGCTCTCCCTCGAGAACGGTAGACCCAATTTTAAAAGCGTTTCCGCCCTTGAGAAGCAGAGAAGTAGAGGAAGATTTTATGCCAAACTATGTTTGTGTAACTGTTTGGTTAGTGGTCGAAATTATAGTTGTTTGGGAAAGTAATAAATTGCCTTGCTGCTGGCATGATTTACAGACACTTGAAAGTGAGGCGATGGGTTACGAAAACGGCTATAGTTACAGATTGGTAGCCCCGATTTGAAATTCGCCTTTTTCTATGAAGAGCAGAGAAGCAGGGGAAGATTTTAGTTTGCGGTACTTTTTTCCTCAAAAAGGCTCCGAAAGTGGTCAAAACGACCGTTGATTGGGAAGGTTAAAAAACACGTGGTAATGCAGTTACAAAAACAGCTGTACCGTAAGTTCCGTATGGAATATTTTGATTCTGAACACAGCTATGAATAGCAGAGAAGTAGACAAATATCCCATTCACTCTAACTTCTTGTCTAACTTGTTGCAGTATTGGTCAAAATAGACACTGCTTGCCAAAATGTTACAGAAACTGATGTTGGTGCTGTTACTTAAACTCCTGTAACTTTTGATGCGAATATCATTTTTTCTCCAAACTCCAGATTTGAGTAGCAGAGAAGTAGATGAAGCTGGAACACTTGACATTTCTTGTCTAAGTGGTTGCAAAGTGGATTTATTTGCTGATTTGTGTCAAAAAATTGCTTGATTTCACTTACAAAGAATGTCACTTGGAAGTGATGATGTCACAATGGGGCACTTGAGTTTCTTGAGAGATCCAATGAAAGCGGAGGGAGGACATAAAGAGGACAAGAAAGTGAAAAACGGAAACAGTGTAACAGATTTCAAAAATTCTATACAAACAACTTGATCGAGACCGTTGCGAGTTTGTTGATATTGGAACGGCATTTCTAGCTTAAAAGGTGTAGGAGGAGTGTCTCCTCATGATTTTGGCCCTGCAGCGTCGGCGAGTATCCTAGCCAACGGTTCCATTTTGGAATATCCGTATTGACACAGAGAGCTTTTAGTGAAGAGCAGGTGAGGGGTTTCTTAAATCGCTCTCCCTCGAGAACGGTAGACCCAATTTTAAAAGCGTTTCCGCCCTTGAGAAGCAGAGAAGTAGAGGAAGATTTTATGCCAAACTATGTTTGTGTAACTGTTTGGTTAGTGGTCGAAATTATAGTTGTTTGGGAAAGTAATAAATTGCCTTGCTGCTGGCATGATTTACAGACACTTGAAAGTGAGGCGATGGGTTACGAAAACGGCTATAGTTACAGATTGGTAGCCCCGATTTGAAATTCGCCTTTTTCTATGAAGAGCAGAGAAGCAGGGGAAGATTTTAGTTTGCGGTACTTTTTTCCTCAAAAAGGCTCCGAAAGTGGTCAAAACGACCGTTGATTGGGAAGGTTAAAAAACACGTGGTAATGCAGTTACAAAAACAGCTGTACCGTAAGTTCCGTATGGAATATTTTGATTCTGAACACAGCTATGAATAGCAGAGAAGTAGACAAATATCCCATTCACTCTAACTTCTTGTCTAACTTGTTGCAGTATTGGTCAAAATAGACACTGCTTGCCAAAATGTTACAGAAACTGATGTTGGTGCTGTTACTTAAACTCCTGTAACTTTTGATGCGAATATCATTTTTTCTCCAAACTCCAGATTTGAGTAGCAGAGAAGTAGATGAAGCTGGAACACTTGACATTTCTTGTCTAAGTGGTTGCAAAGTGGATTTATTTGCTGATTTGTGTCAAAAAATTGCTTGATTTCACTTACAAAGAATGTCACTTGGAAGTGATGATGTCACAATGGGGCACTTGAGTTTCTTGAGAGATCCAATGAAAGCGGAGGGAGGACATAAAGAGGACAAGAAAGTGAAAAACGGAAACAGTGTAACAGATTTCAAAAATTCTATACAAACAACTTGATCGAGACCGTTGCGAGTTTGTTGATATTGGAACGGCATTTCTAGCTTAAAAGGTGTAGGAGGAGTGTCTCCTCATGATTTTGGCCCTGCAGCGTCGGCGAGTATCCTAGCCAACGGTTCCATTTTGGAATATCCGTATTGACACAGAGAGCTTTTAGTGAAGAGCAGGTGAGGGGTTTCTTAAATCGCTCTCCCTCGAGAACGGTAGACCCAATTTTAAAAGCGTTTCCGCCCTTGAGAAGCAGAGAAGTAGAGGAAGATTTTATGCCAAACTATGTTTGTGTAACTGTTTGGTTAGTGGTCGAAATTATAGTTGTTTGGGAAAGTAATAAATTGCCTTGCTGCTGGCATGATTTACAGACACTTGAAAGTGAGGCGATGGGTTACGAAAACGGCTATAGTTACAGATTGGTAGCCCCGATTTGAAATTCGCCTTTTTCTATGAAGAGCAGAGAAGCAGGGGAAGATTTTAGTTTGCGGTACTTTTTTCCTCAAAAAGGCTCCGAAAGTGGTCAAAACGACCGTTGATTGGGAAGGTTAAAAAACACGTGGTAATGCAGTTACAAAAACAGCTGTACCGTAAGTTCCGTATGGAATATTTTGATTCTGAACACAGCTATGAATAGCAGAGAAGTAGACAAATATCCCATTCACTCTAACTTCTTGTCTAACTTGTTGCAGTATTGGTCAAAATAGACACTGCTTGCCAAAATGTTACAGAAACTGATGTTGGTGCTGTTACTTAAACTCCTGTAACTTTTGATGCGAATATCATTTTTTCTCCAAACTCCAGATTTGAGTAGCAGAGAAGTAGATGAAGCTGGAACACTTGACATTTCTTGTCTAAGTGGTTGCAAAGTGGATTTATTTGCTGATTTGTGTCAAAAAATTGCTTGATTTCACTTACAAAGAATGTCACTTGGAAGTGATGATGTCACAATGGGGCACTTGAGTTTCTTGAGAGATCCAATGAAAGCGGAGGGAGGACATAAAGAGGACAAGAAAGTGAAAAACGGAAACAGTGTAACAGATTTCAAAAATTCTATACAAACAACTTGATCGAGACCGTTGCGAATTTGTTGATATTGGAACGGCATTTCTAGCTTAAAAGGTGTAGGAGGAGTGTCTCCTCATGATTTTGGCCCTGCAGCGTCGGCGAGTATCCTAGCCAACGGTTCCATTTTGGAATATCCGTATTGACACAGAGAGCTTTTAGTGAAGAGCAGGTGAGGGGTTTCTTAAATCGCTCTCCCTCGAGAACGGTAGACCCAATTTTAAAAGCGTTTCCGCCCTTGAGAAGCAGAGAAGTAGAGGAAGATTTTATGCCAAACTATGTTTGTGTAACTGTTTGGTTAGTGGTCGAAATTATAGTTGTTTGGGAAAGTAATAAATTGCCTTGCTGCTGGCATGATTTACAGACACTTGAAAGTGAGGCGATGGGTTACGAAAACGGCTATAGTTACAGATTGGTAGCCCCGATTTGAAATTCGCCTTTTTCTATGAAGAGCAGAGAAGCAGGGGAAGATTTTAGTTTGCGGTACTTTTTTCCTCAAAAAGGCTCCGAAAGTGGTCAAAACGACCGTTGATTGGGAAGGTTAAAAAACACGTGGTAATGCAGTTACAAAAACAGCTGTACCGTAAGTTCCGTATGGAATATTTTGATTCTGAACACAGCTATGAATAGCAGAGAAGTAGACAAATATCCCATTCACTCTAACTTCTTGTCTAACTTGTTGCAGTATTGGTCAAAATAGACACTGCTTGCCAAAATGTTACAGAAACTGATGTTGGTGCTGTTACTTAAACTCCTGTAACTTTTGATGCGAATATCATTTTTTCTCCAAACTCCAGATTTGAGTAGCAGAGAAGTAGATGAAGCTGGAACACTTGACATTTCTTGTCTAAGTGGTTGCAAAGTGGATTTATTTGCTGATTTGTGTCAAAAAATTGCTTGATTTCACTTACAAAGAATGTCACTTGGAAGTGATGATGTCACAATGGGGCACTTGAGTTTCTTGAGAGATCCAATGAAAGCGGAGGGAGGACATAAAGAGGACAAGAAAGTGAAAAACGGAAACAGTGTAACAGATTTCAAAAATTCTATACAAACAACTTGATCGAGACCGTTGCGAAGTTTGTTGATATTGGAACGGCATTTCTAGCTTAAAAGGTGTAGGAGGAGTGTCTCCTCATGATTTTGGCCCTGCAGCGTCGGCGAGTATCCTAGCCAACGGTTCCATTTTGGAATATCCGTATTGACACAGAGAGCTTTTAGTGAAGAGCAGGTGAGGGGTTTCTTAAATCGCTCTCCCTCGAGAACGGTAGACCCAATTTTAAAAGCGTTTCCGCCCTTGAGAAGCAGAGAAGTAGAGGAAGATTTTATGCCAAACTATGTTTGTGTAACTGTTTGGTTAGTGGTCGAAATTATAGTTGTTTGGGAAAGTAATAAATTGCCTTGCTGCTGGCATGATTTACAGACACTTGAAAGTGAGGCGATGGGTTACGAAAACGGCTATAGTTACAGATTGGTAGCCCCGATTTGAAATTCGCCTTTTTCTATGAAGAGCAGAGAAGCAGGGGAAGATTTTAGTTTGCGGTACTTTTTTCCTCAAAAAGGCTCCGAAAGTGGTCAAAACGACCGTTGATTGGGAAGGTTAAAAAACACGTGGTAATGCAGTTACAAAAACAGCTGTACCGTAAGTTCCGTATGGAATATTTTGATTCTGAACACAGCTATGAATAGCAGAGAAGTAGACAAATATCCCATTCACTCTAACTTCTTGTCTAACTTGTTGCAGTATTGGTCAAAATAGACACTGCTTGCCAAAATGTTACAGAAACTGATGTTGGTGCTGTTACTTAAACTCCTGTAACTTTTGATGCGAATATCATTTTTTCTCCAAACTCCAGATTTGAGTAGCAGAGAAGTAGATGAAGCTGGAACACTTGACATTTCTTGTCTAAGTGGTTGCAAAGTGGATTTATTTGCTGATTTGTGTCAAAAAATTGCTTGATTTCACTTACAAAGAA
Organism: Oncorhynchus mykiss; assembly: GCF_013265735.2. NCBI lineage: Eukaryota > Metazoa > Chordata > Actinopteri > Salmoniformes > Salmonidae > Oncorhynchus > Oncorhynchus mykiss. The sequence goes on from NW_023493759.1 coordinate 196,125, forward strand.
TGTCACTTGGAAGTGATGATGTCACAATGGGGCACTTGAGTTTCTTGAGAGATCCAATGAAAGCGGAGGGAGGACATAAAGAGGACAAGAAAGTGAAAAACGGAAACAGTGTAACAGATTTCAAAAATTCTATACAAACAACTTGATCGAGACCGTTGCGAATTTGTTGATATTGGAACGGCATTTCTAGCTTAAAAGGTGTAGGAGGAGTGTCTCCTCATGATTTTGGCCCTGCAGCGTCGGCGAGTATCCTAGCCAACGGTTCCATTTTGGAATATCAGTATTGACACAGAGAGCTTTTAGTGAAGAGCAGGTGAGGGGTTTCTTAAATCGCTCTCCCTCGAGAACGGTAGACCCAATTTTAAAAGCGTTTCCGCCCTTGAGAAGCAGAGAAGTAGAGGAAGATTTTATGCCAAACTATGTTTGTGTAACTGTTTGGTTAGTGGTCGAAATTATAGTTGTTTGGGAAAGTAATAAATTGCCTTGCTGCTGGCATGATTTACAGACACTTGAAAGTGAGGCGATGGGTTACGAAAACGGCTATAGTTACAGATTGGTAGCCCCGATTTGAAATTCGCCTTTTTCTATGAAGAGCAGAGAAGCAGGGGAAGATTTTAGTTTGCGGTACTTTTTTCCTCAAAAAGGCTCCGAAAGTGGTCAAAACGACCGTTGATTGGGAAGGTTAAAAAACACGTGGTAATGCAGTTACAAAAACAGCTGTACCGTAAGTTCCGTATGGAATATTTTGATTCTGAACACAGCTATGAATAGCAGAGAAGTAGACAAATATCCCATTCACTCTAACTTCTTGTCTAACTTGTTGCAGTATTGGTCAAAATAGACACTGCTTGCCAAAATGTTACAGAAACTGATGTTGGTGCTGTTACTTAAACTCCTGTAACTTTTGATGCGAATATCATTTTTTCTCCAAACTCCAGATTTGAGTAGCAGAGAAGTAGATGAAGCTGGAACACTTGACATTTCTTGTCTAAGTGGTTGCAAAGTGGATTTATTTGCTGATTTGTGTCAAAAAATTGCTTGATTTCACTTACAAAGAATGTCACTTGGAAGTGATGATGTCACAATGGGGCACTTGAGTTTCTTGAGAGATCCAATGAAAGCGGAGGGAGGACATAAAGAGGACAAGAAAGTGAAAAACGGAAACAGTGTAACAGATTTCAAAAATTCTATACAAAACAACTTGATCGAGACCGTTGCGAGTTTGTTGATATTGGAACGGCATTTCTAGCTTAAAAGGTGTAGGAGGAGTGTCTCCTCATGATTTTGGCCCTGCAGCGTCGGCGAGTATCCTAGCCAACGGTTCCATTTTGGAATATCCGTATTGACACAGAGAGCTTTTAGTGAAGAGCAGGTGAGGGGTTTCTTAAATCGCTCTCCCTCGAGAACGGTAGACCCAATTTTAAAAGCGTTTCCGCCCTTGAGAAGCAGAGAAGTAGAGGAAGATTTTATGCCAAACTATGTTTGTGTAACTGTTTGGTTAGTGGTCGAAATTATAGTTGTTTGGGAAAGTAATAAATTGCCTTGCTGCTGGCATGATTTACAGACACTTGAAAGTGAGGCGATGGGTTACGAAAACGGCTATAGTTACAGATTGGTAGCCCCGATTTGAAATTCGCCTTTTTCTATGAAGAGCAGAGAAGCAGGGGAAGATTTTAGTTTGCGGTACTTTTTTCCTCAAAAAGGCTCCGAAAGTGGTCAAAACGACCGTTGATTGGGAAGGTTAAAAAACACGTGGTAATGCAGTTACAAAAACAGCTGTACCGTAAGTTCCGTATGGAATATTTTGATTCTGAACACAGCTATGAATAGCAGAGAAGTAGACAAATATCCCATTCACTCTAACTTCTTGTCTAACTTGTTGCAGTATTGGTCAAAATAGACACTGCTTGCCAAAATGTACAGAAACTGATGTTGGTGCTGTTACTTAAACTCCTGTAACTTTTGATGCTAATATCATTTTTTTCTCCAAACTCCAGATTTGAGTAGCAGAGAAGTAGATGAAGCTGGAACACTTGACATTTCTTGTCTAAGTGGTTGCAAAGTGGATTTATTTGCTGATTTGTGTCAAAAAATTGCTTGATTTCACTTACAAAGAATGTCACTTGGAAGTGATGATGTCACAATGGGGCACTTGAGTTTCTTGAGAGATCCAATTGAAAGCGGAGGGAGGACATAAAGAGGACAAGAAAGTGAAAAACGGAAACAGTGTAACAGATTTCAAAAATTCTATACAAACACTTGATCGAGACCGTTGCGAATTTGTTGATATTGGAACGGCATTTCTAGCTTAAAAAGGTGTAGGAGGAGTGTCTCCTCATGATTTGGCCCTGCAGCGTCGGCGAGTATCCTAGCCAACGGTTCCATTTTGGAATATCAGTATTGACACAGAGAGCTTTTAGTGAAGAGCAGGTGAGGGGTTTCTTAAATCGCTCTCCCTCGAGAACGGTAGAACCCAATTTTTAAAAGCGTTTCCGCCCTTGAGAAGCAGAGAAGTAGAGGAAGATTTTATGCCAAACTATGTTTGTGTAACTGTTTGGTTAGTGGTCGAAATTATAGGTTGTTTGGGAAAGTAATAAATGCCTTGCTGCTGGCATGATTTACAGACACTTGAAAGTGAGGCGATGTGGTTACGAAAACGGCTATAGTTACAGATTGGTAAGCCCCGATTTGAAATTCGCCTTTTTCTATGAAGAGCAGAGAAGCAGGGGAAGATTTAGTTTGCGGTACTTTTTTCCTCAAAAAGGCTCCGAAAGTGGTCAAAACGACCGTTGATTGGGAAGGTTAAAAAACACGTGGTAATGCAGTTACAAAAACAGCTGTACCGTAAGTTCCGTATGGAATATTTTGATTCTGAACACAGCTATGAATAGCAGAGAAGTAGACAAATATCCCATTCACTCTAACTTCTTGTCTAACTTGTTGCAGTATTGGTCAAAATAGACACTGCTTGCCAAAATGTTACAGAAACTGATGTTGGTGCTGTTACTTAAACTCCTGTAACTTTTGATGCGAATATCATTTTTTCTCCAAACTCCAGATTTGAGTAGCAGAGAAGTAGATGAAGCTGGAACACTTGACATTTCTTGTCTAAGTGGTTGCAAAGTGGATTTATTTGCTGATTTGTGTCAAAAAAATTGCTTGATTTCACTTACAAAGAATGTCACTTGGAAGTGATGATGTCACAATGGGGCACTTGAGTTTCTTGAGAGATCCAATGAAAGCGGAGGGAGGACATAAAGAGGACAAGAAAGTGAAAAACGGAAACAGTGTAACAGATTTCAAAAATTCTATACAAACAACTTGATCGAGACCGTTGCGAATTTGTTGATATTGGAACGGCATTTTCTAGCTTAAAAGGTGTAGGAGGAGTGTCTCCTCATGATTTTGGCCCTGCAGCGTCGGCGAGTATCCTAGCCAACGGTTCCATTTTGGAATATCAGTATTGACACAGAGAGCTTTTAGTGAAGAGCAGGTGAGGGGTTCTTAAATCGCTCTCCCTCGAGAACGGTAGACCCAATTTAAAAGCGTTTCGCCTTGAGAAGCAGAGAAGTAGAGGAAGATTTTATGCCAAACTATGTTTGTGTAACGTGTTGGTTAGTGGTCGAAATTCTAGTTGTTTGGG